>NW_027332365.1:0-26758 GCF_958299795.1 Porites lutea | reverse complement strand
AGAATTCCTAACCAGCTTGCAGATTGCGTCCTTCTTCTCAAGGCAAAGCGCTACAAGCGAATGAAGCCGATATCCGGGCATCTCAAGAGAAAGCTAACTTTAGTGCAGCGAAGGAGGTCGTTGAAACCATTCAGCTCAACCATCCTCTGGTATACGATCAGTACAGCCTGTGTGAGATGGCACTCAGTGGTAACTTGAAAGTCCTCACGCTACCGATGCTTCAACGCTTGTGCGAGGATCTCTGCCTTGATGCACCTGTCCCGCCTGTGCGCAAGAAGGCTCCATACTTGGCACTCTTGGAGGAAATAACCAAAAAGTGCACATGCCGAAAGTAACTCTTTTATTAGTAGCTTCCTGGAAGTGTTTTAGCGACAACCAGTTTGGTAAAACGGGTTGAAAACAGGGAGAAGGGTACTCCCTCAAACAATTGCCAAGGTTCTAGTCGTACCTTTTACAACCTCGTTCCCAGGTTCTCTCTCTTAGGTTGGTATCTATCGCCTAGGGTTTAAAATTCTAAAACGACCGCAGCTGTAGCAGTACCTATGAAAATGAAGGGAACTGTTTTGGGGTGGAACTAAAGCCACTTACGTAATGAGAATATTGCGATCAGAGCCGCCTCGACGGGAACTAAGGGACTACCTCCTCCTCCCCAAGTCTGAGAGTCAAGGACAAAATAGCCTGAGTATCAGGCGTTTCTGGGGGAAAGGGGAAAGATGGAAGCGAAAAAAGGAGAGAGCTGAAGGAGAGAGACCTTCCTTTCTCTTCTCCCCCTCCCCCCTTCCCAATCTAAAAATCTCCTCTCCCCTAGCCCCTCAGGAAGGCCTGATACTCAGGCTAAGGACAAAACAAAACAAAACAAAAACAAAAAACCAAAATCAAAGAAAGCTCCCCTACCGAAATGTAGTAATGAAATTCATTTTATAACTGCGTTTAGCAAGACCTAAAACAAAGATCTTACTTTGAAAAATACCCTGCAAAAAATTTTTACTTCTAAACGTACTCCTTCCCTACCCCGATCCTGACAACAGGTCAAAACATTTATCCCGCGGGTGGGAAGTTATTGTTTCTATTGTTTTTTTTTTTTAATATTATTATTCCTACCGGAGCCTCAAAATAATACTTCGTTTACGAAAAATACTAATTTGAGCAAAATTAACTTGTTTAAGTTTCTAAACCACGCTGGATGGGTGGGAGAGGGTAACTGAGATTGCGTTACATTTACTGGACTCGAATAGCAACACACGGTTTATTCTGATAGAATGCCGTTTGTTTCGATTTCTTGACCCATGTAGCTTCACGTGTTTCAGATACTAAAAACAAAAGCCGTGTGAAATTGTGAAAACTAACGTGGATTCAAACTCTCCCTTTAGTGGAAAATGGCTTTCCGCAACGTTGTTTCTGCCTGTATGATTAAATACCGCCTGTAGCTATGATGTGGCACTTTGCCGGTTATTATTATTGTCGCGGTAATAACTATTTCCAAAATTTCAACGGTCTTTCCAGCAAACTACCTTCGGTTTTTTTTAAAGTCACACGATTACTATTTCATTCAAGAAACCTTGCAGAACGATAAATATCTAGGAAAACGTCCTGGATGGATAGTTTGACACAAAGGCGGCTGGTTTAACTGATTTATCACGTTTGTTTACATTACCTTGCGATAACCAAAGCGGACTATCTACATCAAAATGATCTGTTCAAAGCATTGGATGTGTCTCCTATGAGCTCGTGGATATTTCTATAAGAAGCGGCAAACTTAAAACTGTCAAAGGTAAATGTAGTTTGATATTTTAACGCAAGGGATTGTAACTATAATGTAAGATGCATAGGATGTTTGTTATAAATCCAGCGCCATTTTGCACGTTGATATTGCTCAGACTTTCGATTCCTTCGAAGGGAAGCGTTCCGAGTTCGACCTTGAAACTTTACTTGGTAAATCTTTAAGACCTATATTTTAGCTCTGCAATGCTTATTTGTTAAAAACTGACATACCAGGAACATTTTTATCCTGATGAATATAAGCTACATTTTGCCGCCATCTAAAGCGGTCTCCGAAGATGTTTTCTTAATGGCCCGAAAAACCATTGTATTATCATATTTGAAAAGATTAAAACATTGGTAGTGTAGAAGATTGATTGCTTTGAAATTCTTTTTATTTTGAGGTCAACTGATTTCATTTTAAGACTTCGGCGGAGGTTTATAATCGCACCTTTTGATCAACCAAAAAACCGCACTTTGACCGCATTTTGACCGCACTTTTAATTTTCCTCAAATTTCCCAAATAAACAAAACCGTTGGAACTTTTGAATATGTTTTTTGAAAACAGTCTACCCAAGGCTAACTTTGGGCAAAATATCAGGGATTTGCCAAATGGGTCGCTGACCGCCGATTCTCGATCCTTACAGACAGCCACTCTTAAACTCCCTAATCCAGCGAGTACTGACTCCTGATTGGGCACAAAAAAATGCTTTGCATTATTTTGCCCAATGGGCGAACAGGGGCTCCTATTTTCTTTTCGTGCATTCGCACAAGACGGCTCTTATCTCGCCATACTTGTCCGGTTCTTTCACCAAGGTTGGCTGTGCAAGGGGAATCTTGGCTTTTCCTACTTTGCCCCTACCAGAAACGGAGGAACAACTGATGATTTCGGAAGACGTTTCAGATGCTATCAGCAGGACCGTTCCAATTTGCTCCTAGACCATTCTGTCACAAGGTATCGTAAATGATATTTACGATGGCGTGATCGATAAGGATCGATGCAAGCTTGAATACGTGTTTCAAGCTCAAGTTTATGTTTTTGGATAAGCATCTTTTAAATACCCTTACATACGTTTCCAAATTTAGTTTTCGGGTAGACAGTTGCAGTTTTTTGAATTCATGGACGGGTTTTATATCGAACTGAAACTTTCCTGACAGCGTGTATTTCTTTGGTTCAAGAGCCAAGCAAGTATCATAATGGCGAGACAATAGCTGTCGTGTACAAACACACGAAAAGAACTCGGGAGATGCTGTTTATCGATTGGGCGCAATAATACAAAGCATTCTTTGCACACAATCAACTTGACCGTTTGGAAATAGTTTAGTAAGGGTCGGCACCCAGGGGCTCTTCCGCCCTTTCTTGAAAACTATTTTTGCCGCGCCTTTTCTCCCGACCCGAGTGACTGCCTCTTGCTCTCCGAAGATGCCTTGTCTCGCGATACGAAGGGTGTAACATGATATATTTCATTCCTAAGAGCATAGGGCGAAGCGAAAGGTGACGTTTCAGTGACTGAAGAGATATCACGTAACGAAAGACTATTGTTATTGAATTAAATAGCGTGGGTTTTGAAGAATGGTAAATAAAATTTCCATCTTATTTCAGTGGAACTTTAAATGAACAAAGTCAACTCCTCTCTGTTCTTTTGTCAGTCGAATTACATAGTTTTAGCACAGGTACCCAGAAACTCATGGAAGATAACTATTAGTGCATAAGATTTAATATCATGATTTAAATTGGATCTTAAGAAAATAAAATAGTAAGAGGAAAAAGGCAGTAGTCTGCCTAAACTTGTGTGATTTTTTTAATTTTTAGTTACAGACTGTAGTTTCTAACAATGTAATGTTACAATTTCCCTACATATAAATTAATTTCCTTTTTTAAAAAATCATTTAGCATAGGTTCGCCTTTAATAATGAGGCTGTGGACGGTGAAAATTCTGCACACAAGGAACAAGTGAACATTGCACAGCAAAGCGATAAAGATGTTGAAGTAATTCCCTCAACTTCCGCTAAAAATCAAGTAAGAAGTTTTATAATTATTTACCACTACAAGTAATGCGGGTATGGGTATGTGGGTACTTGGTGTACTTCGTGCATTTGGTACCTCAGGGTCATAAACGTCCCTACGCTGCAATGCACAGTTCCGGGTAGCCCTTGGGAAAGGTGTAGCACCCGTTAGTCCTGTCAGGGTCACGACACTGTTGCCTGGCAATCAGGTTTTTGTTTTTGCCACAGGCTAAGGAAGAAAACGAGCCCACTGCTGGAAGGTCTGGCGCTCCTCCAGCATCCCTTGCTGGGATTTTTCTCAGTGAGCCTAGCAAAACATTGATTTGATAAACACTGCAAACTTCCCTACATACTTGCTCGGTCCTCGCAGGGATAAACAAGGGCCGCGTCCCCCAGTGGGCAACCATGTTGGAGTTGATAAGTCAGCTACTGGAAGACTCTTAAGATGCAAGATAAACACTCTGGTGTCAACTTTTAACATCCGTTCACTCAACTCCATTGAGAAGATTGGAGAGCTTACCGCGCTGGCAGAGGAGAAAGAAATATCTGTTGTTTGTCTGCAGGAACATCGAAAATTTCACGATAGTGCGCACGTGCACTATACTGTTGTCGGCAAAGGAAGAATCTTGGCCAATTCCTCGTGCTGGAAGAAGTCCATGAACAGTTGCGTGGAAGGAGTGGGTATGCTGCTAAGCCTCTCTGCTCACAACTCCCTAGAGGGCAATATTGTAGTAGTTAATAGCCGGATCATTGTGGCAAACTTTAGTGCCAACCCTGCTACTACCATTATATGCTGCTACAGCCCATTGAACTGCTCGGGTGACAGCGATGCTCTAGACTTCTACAACACACTCTCTGAAGTAATAAAGAGGCAACCTGGACATAACCTTAAGATCACATGTGGTGATATTTGAATGCACAAATCAGTCCCTTAGACTGTAATGGGCTTAGCTTTGGGAAAAAGACGTTTATGTTGGATATGGCCAAATGGTTGCAAAGCCAAACTTGATTATATACTGCTGGTAAACAGGAAATAATGGAACAGTGTCAAAGACTGTCAGGCATATGACTCTTTCAGTACAGTATATTCAGACCATAAGATTGTCGTAACTAAACTACGCCTCAGTTTGTTAGCCAATGGGAAAACAACTGGCAAACGTACCAGTTTTAACTGGCGTTGTTTTAGCACCAGCCATTCCGTAAGAGAGGCTTATACTGTGGAAGTTAAGAATAGCTTTGAGGCCTTGTACGAGATTAAGGAAAAACACACTGTGAACGATCTGTATACTACAATGATCAAGGCCCAAATGGATACAGCTTAGAGAAGTGTATTCCTAGGAAGAAACGATTGAAAAAGAGAGTGCCCTGGGAGAAAGAACTTGTCAAGGAGAAAAGGAACGAGTTGAAGAAAGCCTATTTGAAAAATGTCTCACCAACTCTGACAATGCGAACTACCTAAAACAAACCAAAGAGGATCGAACTTCAAGCTGCATATGACAGCGAACAAGTGGAATTTCTGGCCCAGAAATGCGCTGAGATTGAGAACGCTGCAGTGCAGCATACGGCAAAAAGAGTATGGGATACTATTAATGAGATAACGGGAAGGACTTCGTCAACTACAGGTCGTCTTAAAGGCAAAACTGCTGAAGTGAGGATGGAAAAGTTGAGGGACCATTTTACCACACTCTTAGGCCAACCAGTGGCCGAAGACAGGAACCCGGTTTGTAAATTGTACAGGATACTATTCCGATCAGCACTAATGCCTACACTTTCGAAGAACTCAATACCAGCATCAACACACTTGCCAACAATAAGGCACCTGGCATATATGAAATCCCAGCTGAAGTATAGAAAAGTGGCTTACTCAGTGACCAGTTGCTAGACGTGTGTAATATGATGCTTGAAGGTAGCGGAAAATCTGAGCTAAGGTCCAAGAGCATTATAAACCCTGTACCCAAAAAAGGGCGATCCCAGTGAACCTCATAACAAACGTGGTATTGCACTAATTCAAACAGCAGCTAAGAACTACAATAGAGTGCTTCGTAACAGGATCCGCCCCTACTTAGACCCCTTCTCTGTGCACAAATAAAAACTGGTTCCGACCAGGAAGATCAACAGTTGCTCAGATATTTACTCTTCGAAGATTGGTAGAAGGCATATAGGCCAAGAATCTATAACAGCAGTTCTTACCGTTGTGGACTTCAAAAAGGCGTTTGACTCAGTGAACAGAGACAAAAGGTTTGAAATTCTGAAGGCTTACGGCATCCTAAATCAAATAGTCTTGGCTAGAGCGTCGATGTATTATAACACTGAAGCCAAAGTTTGCTCACCTGGTGGAGAAACAGATTTCTTTGCTTTCCATGCTGGAGTACTGCAGGGTGACACGTTAGCTCCGTTCGTGTTCATCATAGCATTAGACTACGCAATGAGATCCGCAATTGAAGGCTACGAAGACCTTGGATTTACACTGACTGAGAGAAGAAGTCATCGCTTTCCCGCAGTTATGATCACTGACACAGACTTTGCTGACGATATCGCATTGATTTCAGATAACTTGGATAAAGCCTAATCACTGCTAGAGGGAGTTGAAACGGCTGCCACAGAAGCTGCTCTGCACATTAACACTGGCAAGACCGAACACATGGCCTACAACCTCCGACACAGGGCGACCTTACTACCCTAGACATTCAAAGCTAAGACAAGTGGACGATTTCAAGTACTTAGACTCTTGGATAGAGCAAACAAAGAAAGACTTCGCGATCCGTGAAGGAAAAGCTTGGGCCGCTAGCAACAAACTAACAGCGATGTGGAAATCAACCTCAACAGAGATCTAAAGATACGTTTCTTTAGAGTTTCAGTTGAATCTGTTCTGTTGTACGGGTCAGAGAGTTTGACATTGACTACTACACTGGAAGAACAAATTGATGGCTGCTACACAAGGCTGCTACGTGCTGCTCTAAACATAAGCTGGAGAGATCATATATCAAACGAGGAGCTCTACTGGGATCTGCCTCCAATTTCAGCAAGTCTCCAGATACGTCGACTGCACAGTTTAGTGCAGTGCCTGATCCAGACCTTGAGATAAGGGGGGAGCGGTCATTCAGACCCTTAGATAAGGGGGGGGGGGCGAGAGCCCGAAATAAATAGACAACTATTTTAATTTTTAGTTTCGACTAAAGAAGAACGCAACATAATAGTCGCTGTAGGTCCTCTGTTGCTATAGCCGTCATGAATTACGTCACAACCTCTCGTTTCAATGCTATTTTAGTTGTAGACTCGACACTGGCCGTGGCTTCCTGGGTAAACTTCGTACGGTGAAGCCACCAGGACTTTCTTTAACTGTCGTGGTTTAGTTCATCCCAGACATTTTGAGAACAGACTGCTAAAGGGAGGATACGAGTTTGATAGCTGTAAACCTGCCACTTTTAAGCTAAACACAGAGAAACTTCATGATTGTCAATTACGTCTACTTGGCTAAACAACTGTTCTTGTACTCGCATTTAGCTCAAACATTTTGTCAGTGTTTTTTCTTTGAGAGTGATTAATAGTCATATTGTGCCGACCCTGACATCAAGGCAACCCTCGCAACAAACCTGAGGACAAGATCGACAGCCTACCGACTGAAAATAATGCAATGAAAGCCTGGGGTAACTATAGAGATGCAGCATTCGATTTTACAAATTACCACTTGAGCAGAAAGTGCGAAAACAACAGGACTTTTTTGAAACCAACAAAGCAGAAAACGCATGCCCTCTGAAGCAAAAGCAGGAAGCATTTACCAATTGGCTTTAACAAAAGACCTCAACTGCCAGGCCCGATCGCCTCAAGCACCTCAGAAAAAAAGTCCAAACTGAGCTGAGACAGATGAAGGATAAGTGGTGGCGACACAAGGCTGCAGAGCTGGAGCAACACTCAGACGAGCACAACTTTAAGAGGTTCTTCGAGGGCTTGAAGACTGTATATGGTCCCTCTTCCAATGCCGTGGCTCCTGTCCCATCTTCTGATGGAACCCTGCTTGCAGGAAAGTCTGATATCGTTCAAAGTTGGTGTAAAATCTTTAGCCAACTTCTCAACAGATCGACCAGTGAGCCATCCAAGATATGCTTCAGCGCCCGGTTCTAAGCTCTCTTGACGATCCCCCAACACTGAGGGAAACCCAGAAAAAAATAAGCAGCTCCAGGCTGGGAAGGCACCTGTTGCTGATGAGATACCTCCAAAAATCTTTAAGGAGGGAGGAGAGGTCATCGCAGTCAAGCTCACTGAGTTGATGCAGCAGTTTTGGGTCAAGGGCTCAGTGTCTAGGGACTTCAAGCACGCGAACGCCATCCACTTGTACAAGAACAAAGATGACAGAGCATCCTGTGACAACCACAGTACAAAGGCATCTCGCTGTTGAGTATTCAAGGAAAGATCATGGCACGCATCATACTAAGCTGTATCACACACCACCTCCTGGATGATTTTCGTCTCCGAGAGTCAGTGTACAGGAGAAACAGAGGGACAATGGCCATAATATTCCCCGTAGGAAAGATCAAGGAAAAGTGCGGCGAGCAGAATCAGAGCCTGTACATCCTCTTTGTGCACCTGACCAAGGCCTTTGATACGGTCTGTTGGTGGGTTGGACGTGTGGTTTGAATGGAAGACACCACTGCACGAAAAATTAGATTTACACAAATTTACTCGGTGTAAATATGTTGCAAAAAAGTGCAAACTAGGGAAAAATTAAAAGCAAAGATGGTAAATACCGTATTTGCTTGCCAGTTTACATGGGGGTGTAAATATTAGGGCAAATGCGGTATTTACCATCTTTGCCCTTTATTTATCCCTAGTTTGCACTTTTTTGCACCAAGTAAATTTGGTGTAAATCAAATTTTTCGTGCAGTGCACGCACTTCCCGAAGATGGTCTTCTTCTCTGAGGTCGCCAGCGGTGCACGTAGCATTGGACACCCACTAAAGAGGTTGAAAGACAGCCTGAAACAAAAAACTGAATCGAATCCCACTCTTAGATAGGAAACCTTCGCCATAGACCGCAACGCCTAGAGAACGGCCGTCCACAAGGGCTTTTAAGGCTTTGACAAAAGGGGCTGCATGGTTTCCATCAGACCTCGCTGTTGGCCGAGTTCTAGTAGCGCGTTAGCTGCGTCTTAGCGATTGAGTCGATCTATACGGTTTCTTCGAGTTGCTTAAGCTAGACCATTAATGATTTTGTTTCTAAATTTTCGTAAGGATGGGGAGTGGAAAGTAAAGGACAAAGAACTACTAAGCAGCCAAGAGGTAACAGGAAAAAGTCAAGCAAAGCCTTCACCCGCCATGCCAACTGTAATCGAAAGCATACACGAGGATCTCAGCAGTGATGAAGAAGACGAGGAGGAGAACTTTCGAACAAAACAACTCTTTTTATTTGCTTGGCAAATTGCTAAAGGAATGGTAATTACTATATTATTATTTTCTGAGAAACGTTGCTTCCATTCAGGTTTTGTTTTCATCCTTCAAAAATCGTTATCAAAGACTATTCCACAAGCAAGAAATAAAGGAAAAATAAGTTAATTTTCTAGATGATTAATGGTTTTTAGAGGAGAAATTGTCATAGTCGATGGAACAAATTCGGCATGTTTTGTCTGAACTTGAATCAGCCGTTAAGATCAGTTCAGTTGTGATATTTCACTTTTGATTATTGGCTCCTATAATTTTCACGCCTTCACCCATGCCTTTCTAGGCAATAGTAGCCCGGTAACTGAAGTTTTATGGTACTTATTTTCATTTTTCTCTTTCCTTCTTAAAATTAGAATCATCTTGCCGAAAAAAATCTTGTTCACAGAGACCTTGCTGCACGTTATGTTCTTGTTGGCCATGACAACCAAATCAAAGTGTCAGACTTTGGGTTGATGAGACAAATCTATGAAGATGTGAGCAGCTCAGCGAAGTCCAAAAAACTTCCTGTAAAATGGATGGCCCCCGAAGCACTTTATCAAGGCCTCTACACCACCAAAAGTGATGTGTGAGTATAAAAAAATCCCACTCTTTTAAACTCATTTCGATAAAGTACTGCTCAGAAAACCTCAGTCAGTTTCCCTAAAAGTCGTGATCAGCGAGTTTATTTCAAATCGATGTATAATTTCAGTGGTTATAGTGGCTGATTTCGTACTTGTCAATATAATTTCGACTCGGGACTACATAGTTTGCGTATAAGTCCTGAGCGAGAGCAGCGTCTGCTGAATTCTTAATTCGGAGTGTATGTAAAGATCATTTAGTTACGATTATGTGGCAAATCCGTCACCTTAATTGGTATTCCTTTCCGATCCCTACTCTATTAACTTTGCTAGGCCATTGGCTAAGGGCTTTGAGCAGCTGAGGCCTGGTGACATAGGGTTCAGTCAAGGGCGAAGGCATGGAAAGGTGGAGACACGCCCTTTTGCTTTAAGTTCATCATGTAAAAAGAAGAGAAGAAAAGTAATGTTCATGCAGTGGGCATATTCATGACCTTAGTGCTTTTCTCTGTAGTTGGTCTTTTGGTGTTGTTCTTTGGGAGATGGCTACATTGGGTAAGTAGACCGTCACACACTAATCATGTAAACTTCAAAGGGGAGGGGAATCCCAAGAACTCTCCTCCCTGTTGCCACGGGGTATATGACTTGAATTGTGCGACTGATATCAAAGGACGACACTGGGACGTAAAGAGTGAGTCCTTATTAAATAAGGTTATTGTTACCAGGAAACAGGCTGATACCTGATGACTTTTATTTGTGGCAAGCTAGGCACTTTTGTTTTGAACTAGGCTCTGTGTCTGATAAGTGATAATCGGCATCAAATATGCACGCATTAGTTGTTTTCTGGAAAGAGCAGCCTTATTACTAAGCACCCTGTTTTCTTTGAAGACACATTTTAATGCAATTCTGACCCCTGCTCAATCACTATTCTATTGCAAAACGGCATTATTATTGCGGGGGAATCAAGAGTCGTCGACATTGACATTTCCAGGAAAAAGCTATCCAGGGGAATGAGCCGTATTTTCAAATGATAACATGTATATTTTTTCTTTCGGATAACGTGATCAGGAGGCGCACCATACCCCACGCTGACCAACTCAGAGTTGTATCGACTGCTTGGCACTGGTTATCGCATGGAAAGGCCTGACATGTGCTCCGATGATGTGTAAGTTTCTTGATCAGAATCGTCTTAGAACTGTCCGTGCGTCTTTTTAGTTATAAATAGCCTTGAAAGTTGCAGAGGACAAGTCGGTTTCGATTTTGACGTTTTCTTCGATCAAAGTCATTACTGAACAGACAGACGGCAAAATCTTAGCTTAAATATTTGTTTCATACAGTAATATGATAGTGTTATTTAACAGAGATCGACAGAGCAAGAATTAGCCTGCGAACAAGCTCTCCATTTGGGCGAGGAAAACGAACCGCACAAGTACGCGCGAGCGGGGGGCCCCTCACTGTCGTTTTTCCTCTCGCGTGTCGCACGTGCGTGTACTTGAATAGATCCCCCAAATGGAGAGCTTGCTCGCAGGCTTGGCAAGAAACCGACAAGCCTAATGATCCGGCGTGAGTGGCTATTATCTGGTCTAAAGGAAACCTCTTCCACTAAATCGGAAAAACGGTGTCTATACATGTAATAATGGATTGGAACTCTGACTAACCCCAATTGGTTTGTTTTTTTTTGTCCATAACAGATATGAGCTGATGGCTGACTGCTGGAACGAGGAACCTCGCTCTCCTCCTAGTTTCTATCAACTGATCGAAAAACTGGAGGTGATAATGGAGAGGGATACACCATAATTGAATCTAAACGAACACGATGAAGATCGTCCGTATTACAACGTGCCACCTGAAGCTAGTGGTGATTAAATATGGAGAAGGAGCTTCCCCAGTAATCAGACAATTGCAGACCACACGAGTATAAACAGATAACCAGTAATGATCATGTCGAGAAAGTAATCTTCAAACGTTTGAATAGGAAGTAAAAGTAGAAGCATAACAAGAACCGTATTAGCAGTAAGGCACCTGGGATCTAATCAGGACTGAGCCCTTTACCCAGGAATGTTTTTGCAAAACGCCTGGGTCATAGCGTGCTAGATTTATATTTTTAAGACTTTTTTTAGATTGCTCGATCTCTCACGTAAAAATAAAAACAATTCATTAAGCTGTCACATGCTAGCTGTTTTCGTTTCTTCACTATCTGCAGCCTGCGTAGTCAGCGGGATCAGAAGCGCGTACAGAGTTTTGGCAGAGGAGCTGCAAAGCCGCTCTCCTTGGGGAAGAAGAGGAGACGTTTTGAAATTCTCTCGCAGCTTCATCGCCATAACTCTAACACACGCGCGCGCGCACAAAAAAATGGGAGGGCCAGCTGATCTAACAGGCAGCCCAAGCGCAGTATGGTTGTTGCATGTGGTTCAATATTGCAAAATTGAAAAGAAACTATTGAAGATTCGTCCGGGGCGGTAATAGATTCAAGAGGAAAGTTTTTAGCAGAAATTAATTAGCAATTAATGAATGAGGCTGAGTATCTTGTGAAGAATTATCGAGATCGAAGAGGGTGTTACGGCCTCGACGGATAACACCCTTCGAGATCTCCATAATTCTCCATATGATACGAAAGCCGAATTCAATAATTGTTTTTATTATTCATTCAAAATAATTCCTTGTTTAAAAACATGACTAAAACACGCTTACCTCCATCGATGTTAAGTTTATCTTCGATAGTGCACGTTGGGGGTTGTTCAGCTCCGCAAGAATTCTCCAAATAGCAGATTTCGCCCTTCGAGTTGTCTTCTTGCTTCTCTTGCCATGTTTTTAGCTTGTTTTTCGCCTAGTTCTTACTCTTGAAACGAGTGAAATGAAACGAGTTTCAAGTTCACAACCAAAACAACTCAACCTTGTCCCCAGGTCTTCTCGGTTGACTGTGCTTTAACCTGCAAGAAAGCTGCATTTTTGACGTCATTTCCTCGCTAAACACAAAATTCTTCAAATTTGGTCATCAGTAACCGGTTATAGTAAATTAAATGTGTGCTTTTAGCCAATCAGAATCGGGGAAATATTTTGAATGAATAATAATTCTCAATAAAAACATCTTTGACGTTATTTAAATTGCATGTTTTTGCTTTTTTGCCAAAATAAGAAAACATGAATGAGGTGCCAATAATCGAGTGGAAAAATGTTCGTTGAGTTGATGGGACTGAGGGGCCATGAGGATCTAAGCAATTTCAAGCCCATTTGAGAGGGGACTTAATAGAGACGGGGGCTTATTTAATTTAGAAAAGATGATGGTATGAGTTCTCCGTAAAGAACTAGAGTACAAAGTGGAAAAGTTCAAGCACAAGAAGGTTGGAGGTCATGCACCCTAGGATCAGAACCAAATCCGAACTTCCAGAGTTGGCAAATGAACCATTCTGTCTCAGTGCACACGAAGTTTTACGGTCAAGATTGATTATACAGTCTATCATTTATTAGTGAAGAATAATTAGGGGAGGGGAAGGGGGACTTATTAACTTTCTTCCCCCGAAAAGGGGGGGGGGGGGCTTATTAGAGGGAGGAGCCTTATTAGAGATTGAGAGGGGGGCTAATAGAGGATACGGCATACTTGAACTGATGCAGCACGAAAAATATCTTCTTGAGCAGCAAAACCTTTGCGGTGCTTGGCGCTTCGAGTGCGTCAGGCTTTAGAAATCTTGCTTGAACGTACTTACAGCTATCCCAAACTTCCCGTCCTTTGTGGGAGAAGGGTGGAATCGAACACCCCAGACACAGATCACAGAGGAGGATCTGGGGCCTAGGCTCATTTGCGCCCGCAAGGTATGGCGGTAATAATCAAAATTGCGGGAAACGAGAGAATATTCACCACAAGAGGGATTGGAGTGTAAAAATTTCGAAAATGATGGCTTTTTCCTCTAAATTGCTATAATCAGAGGGTAACCATGGCTCTATCTAGTCCAGAATCACCTGTTCCGCCACGCCGGGTTGTAATTAATCGCACTGAAAACCCGAGCGAGGAACACGAGGAGCTCAACAAGATGGCGCACGGCGTTGTGGCAGAAAGTCGAAGGTTTGTACTCTTGGTTGGGTTTTTTTTATGTAGCAAGGTTTCGCTTGGTTGTGTTATTACTGGAGGGAACTTCTTTAACTTAGATAATTTACTGAAATTTTAGAAGGTGTATATGCACAAGAGCCCAAGCCTAGCTTGATTTATTACATCGCGATATGCATTATTTCTATTTTATGCCCCCCCCCCCCCCGCTTATCTCAATCGATGAGGGTTTTTATGGGGCTGGCCTGAGAGATTTTCTGATTGGGTCAGTAATAGTAATAGAAGGCAGGTTTTTCTGAAGGGTGTTTTTATCCAAAATATCAATCAAATACTCAAGGAGAAAAGAATAAAGCAATAAATCGTTGGTTGGTTGTTTTTTTAACAGTCAGAGAATCATGATCAACATGCAATGCAGTCGTTTAGGTTAAAAGTTAAGAAAAGGTACGTTTTTTGAAAAAGAAGTCAGGTATTTTCAGCTTTCGAGTGAATGATATTTTGACGTCAATATTGTCCGCTCTTCATCCATTTCTCACATGTTTTAAAGTGCAGAAGAGGTACCTTTTTTTGGCTTTCAAGCGATCTCATGAAAGACACAGAAAAGGTGCCTTTTTTGCAGTTGGAAGCGATGTTCTTAAAAGCGTGAAAAAGGTTCCTTTTTGGCGGTTGGAAGTGATGTTCTCAAAAGTGCGAAAAAGGTACCTTTAATAGTGTTTTCAAGCCATGGGAAGCCATTTAGGATCCTACTGATTGACAGATGTCAACCGTTTGGTGTCATTTTTATGAATTTTTTGTCTGAATTTACTAATCCACTAGTCAAGAGATAAATATTCCCTGTTTATCGGCCAAGTTTGAAACTAGTTGCTGAGCTTGACACTGTAACATGTACAGTGTCATTTCGCAGTTTTAAAATATTAAAGGTACCTTTTTCGCACTTTTGAGAACATCACTTCCAACCGCCAAAAAGGAACCTTTTTCACGCTTTTAAGAACATCGCTTCCAACTGCAAAAAAGGCACCTTTTCTGTGTCTTTCATGAGATCGCTTGAAAGCCGAAAAAAGGTACCTCTTTTGCGCTTTAAAACATGTGAGAAATGGATGAAGAGCGGACAATATTGACGTCAAAATAGCATTCACTCGAAAGCTGAAAATATCTGACTTCCTTTTCAAAAAAGGTACCTTTTCTTAACTTTTAACCTAAACGACAAGCACAGACAAAAAAGGTAACAATTTTGCATTTTGTTCTATGGAAAATGAATGCAGAAACTTAGTTTTTCTGCTGTTTTTAACTAGCAGAGTTGACCTTTTTGTAAAAAAGTGGAATTGCCTGAATCTTTCACTGATTCGGCAGCCTTTACTAACCTGTTGATCAGTTGTACAGTGCTGTTTTCTTATTTCATTTTGTTTGTATAACCGCTTATTTTACTCATGTGACCTTAAGATGGAATCCACCAGGAAATTGAATAATTTTGATTTTCAGTGGACAAAAACCTTGAACCAGAATAATTTAAAGCATATTGCATTCTTTTTTACAGTTTTCAAAGGCTAAAGATGTAATAACAGCGCAGCCTTGGATCTTGAGCTCGCCATACTACTCTATGTGCGTTGGAAGTAATCTTTAATACCTTGGAGATTGCTATTCTCCCAAAATTTTTTGTTAAATTTTTGAGACGGAGAAGCTCCTGTTAAATGCAATAGTATAATTTGTTTCCCTTATAGTCCATGAAATGTTCTGCTTCACTTTCTGTTTTTTCTCTCTTCCGTGAGTTGTTGTTCTCTGACTGTCAGCCATTGTGGATATCCCAGAGTACTCCGCGTTGAGTGAAGCAATAGTGAAACTGACCAGGGAGGGGATGGGAAAAATTGTAAATAACCCCCAAAGCGATTAAGTTAAGGTCGAAACTAACCAATTTAACTTCTAAAAACGCGTGGTAGCCCCTACTTTTTATCTTACCAAGTGAAAGTAATATGCCTACTCAGCAAAGGATCAATTTTTGGTTCGGGGAAAATGTCCTTTACACTATTTTTAAGGCAAACGCGTGGAGAGGGGTAACTGCTGATAACTTCCCAGTTGTGCTGATATTTCAAAAAAAGACGTAGAAAGAGCAGTTGTTATCTTATCAGTTGTTGCTTATTTTGAAACCTTGTTGCAATTATCATTGTATTTGTGCCGGTTTACGTGTACACTCTGAAATTTGGGGAAAAAATAACTTTTTATCATTTTTCTAAAAAATGCCTATTCAGCGTTTTTCTCCATATTGAAGCGCAGTTATCTCTGAAAAATGCGTGGTTACCCCCAGTTTTCTTTTTGGATTTCAATAGCCGCTGATATGATCTACTTGTGTCACATAGTCATTATCTGGGAAAAAATACTTCCCATTAGTGGGCACCGTCCTCAATGGAGGTTCAACTGTATATGAATAAATCAGAAAACCAGCATAAAATGTACCTGTTAGACAAGCTGGGGCTATTTTATCGACCGAAGTGACAGATTCCTCTACCCTTTCATATACCTCAACTAGTGATATCCCTACCCTTTCATACATCTAAAGCCTAAAAAAGATAGCCCTTTCGGGCGGAGCCTCTCCGTATAGGTCTTTTATAGGGAGTACCCCCCAGGGTTGATCTAAGCGCCTGCCTGCGCCTTTTATAGTAGTAGTGGCCATTTAAGGTACCAGGAATCAGATTTACGTCTTGGTCTTTACTTTTCTTTGACTTCTGCTAACAATCTTAATGTTAATATTCTTACTCTTCTTCTTTACTCAATCCTTACTCTCCTAACTAGTTCAAGTATAGTAGCGGTTTTTATAGCCAAAGCTGGACATGTTTGGGTTAACTCGTGATCGTGGTAATGGTTGCGATCGGCAAGTAGCTACAAACCAATGAAAAACTAAAACGCTGGTTAACAAACCGAAACAAGAACTTCAACGAGACTAATGAACTAAGGTCAGCTCTAACATAAAAGACACGACCACCTAAAAAACTAACATCTGACAATGACAAGCAAAGAATATTCCAAAATTGCATTAAGTAAATTCGCGAGCTAAGCATAAATTCAAGTACAAGTAAAAACAAAAGATCAAAACAGGAAAATTCCTATGTGGACAAAATGAAGACTAACCTTGACCCATTTAGTGAAACAAAAACGAAACTTTAAAGATGAGACAAATCTTAAAACAACTTTTGAACTAATTACGTGAACTAATAAATGTATAAGCATTCTTTTTAGATCCACGCGTACACCGTACTATCAATGTTCGTTTGGCTATTATTTCTTGAATTAGCAATAGCCAGGTAAGTATGACCCTTGTATTCAAATGACTTCATATCAATGGCTCCAAAGCTTAAAAGGTCTTGATATTTTGTGAACTGGCCGTGAGCGGAGAACCGATAGAGCACTGTCGTTGTTTTGTCTCGATCAGCCACACCCAGAAACGTTTGACCACACATGACGAATGGATACGAGGCCCTGGCCCCATGAGTAGGAATGGACTGAAGAAGGCCAAACTTACTGCCATACCACTTGTAAATGTACGACTCATCGGGTTGGGAAGCAATAGCGAGAAACGCATTGTTATTAATGTAAAAGGGCTTTACATCATATGCACTATTAGATCGAAGAGTCTGCTGTTTAACGAAGTCTTTCCCTGACCACTTATAAACGACTGTTGACTGTGCCCATTCAGTGGCCTGGTTAGCAAAAGCGATGTAGCTTTCATTGCTAATTACAAACGCAGCACTTGCCCGACATCCCTCTGTCGCTATCTCCTGAAACTTTTCAAACATGTTGTTTTTCCACTTGTAGATGGTGGAGTTGATACTATGCGTAACGCCGTCCCAAAGATTGCATGTAGTAAGAAATGGTTCTTTCGCTATTCTAAAAAAATTCAAGCAACTCCGCTTATAGTTGCAACTTCTTGAAAGACAACAAAGAGTTGTCCATTCCAGCTATAAATAACTGAGCCTATTCTGTTTGTAGTTCCTTTAAAAACATTAGCAACAGCAAGGTAATGTTCACCAGAAATTGTAAAATATTCCACGTCGTGCCCTCCATTCGTAGCTATTCTCTGGTAAAGAAAGAATTTTCCAGTCAAATCGTTGAACTTGTAGATGAAAGAGTGTGCTTCATGTCCTTCGGGGTGACTAACATAGTTTGCGAAGGCGAGAAACAGAGTTCCATTGATGGTGAAATGTTCCACAGCGTGAGCTCCTCTGGTTGGTAAATCTTGGTATTTTTCAAAGCGATAACTGGAACAATCTGGATAAGAAAGCAAAAAGCATGAAATTCTTGAGCACTGAAATAAACCTTGCCGTCAAATTCATAAACCAGTAGTTTTGTTGTTGTTATTTTTTTCTGATATCAAAGAAAAAAAAAATGTGGGAAGTTGCATGCTATCCGCTGGAGTGTAACATAGCTGCGACCATCCTCCTCAAACAAGCCAACTAGTATCAGGGCAAAACTGTGAACTTTTCATAAGACGAACCAAATTGCGACATGTGCCACATATAAGAGGAGTTCACGTCTTGCGTGAGACGCGACATGTCAAGGTGCGTCTCGTTGTTCCTCTTATCAAATGGCCAGGTCCCTTATCCCTCAATCTTATACAGTTCCGTTATTGCGGACACCCTCAGAACCGCGGTTTTATGTCCGTAATAGCGGGATGGCAGAAAAAAAGTGCTGTTAACATATAATAATATAAATAACTAACTACGTTCGAACGGTTTTCCTAAATCTTTAATGGGTGTTAAATGTGCTACTTATGCGAATACTAGAACAGGACAATAAATCAACGCAGTCCTTTAATTTTCGCGCTGAACCACAAAACGTAACGGAGTGAACTTCAAACTGTAATAATTTATTAAACAATTTCTCATCAAAAACAGTGTCTGATACCGCATTTAGACAAAGTCCTTACATAAACTATCTGCAGTAGTTGTCTCTAGAAGTAAACAATTGGCCACAGATTGTTTTTTTGGAGATGAAGTCCTCTCTTTTTTTTTTTTGTTAAAATAGTCATCCAGTGTGCGTTGACGCTTCTTTCTTTTCACAACAGTTTCACTGACTTTGTCAAAAAGGTCACCGAAATCAATTACCAGTAAATCTTTCCCATGTTGTTCAAGAAAACGCTGTATTTCTTGGACGCTAGCCACCACCTCTAACGAGGGCTTGAGCTCTCCTAAAAAGGCGAGAAGAAAAAAATTTACATATTTTGTTATATAAGAATTAAAGCGCGTCCGCTTTATCGAGACTCAAAACAATAAAATTGTCACTTTGGTACCAAGAAAGTGTCCGTAACTCTGTAACAGCGAGAGACCGTAATAGCGGGAGTCATTTCCAGTCAAACCTCTATAGCTTTTGCCGGGTATCTGGATTATGTCCGTAATAACGAGCGTTCGCAACAGTGGGGTGTCCGCAAGGTGAGAGTTGACTGTATTCTAATTTCTTGTTGCTTGGGCAGAGCGCCAAGTAAAGGGTACTTTGCCACGCCCAGGAATGTCCCCGAAGTTGCTTTTTTGGGACAAGATTGGGAACGCAAAGTCCGTGAGTCTTCGGTTTGAGTCGGCTATTTGACGAAGTGAGAGCAGAATTAGTCCGAGATAACGTGAGATCACTCCAGACTGTTTGATTTATTCTTTAATTTATTCGACGAAGAAATATTCAGTGAGTTTTGGCTTGCGCGGGATTTGAACCGACTCACCTGCGACCCGTCGTGAGACTCTAAGATGAGGGATTAGCCGATTGCGCCACTACGACCCAAGTTAGTTTGCAATGTGAAAAATAGCTATAAAATTATGCTCTTAGGCTTTAGTTTCGGGACGAGATTGGGCACTCAAGTTTGTGACTTTTCGGCTTTTTTCGGCTGTTTCACGAAGTGAGACCGAATTTATCTCGAGATCACTTCGAGTCCTTTCGGCAGGAATTAATATTTTAATTCATTCCAAGAATAAACAATTATTTCTTTTGGCTTACCCGGGGCACCCGGGGCCCGTCAGATCAGATGCTAAGTTGACGGATTAGCCGATTGCGCCACCGCGACCTTATGTGGTTTGTCATGTGAAAATTAGCTATAATATCGTGCACTAGTGGATTTCTTGCGGGACAAAAGGGACAAAAATAATCGCTTGGTTCAATTGAAAATGATTGAAACGATAAAACGGTTTTATTAATTTAAAAGATGGCCACAATGGCTACAAGCGTTGGCTCGCTTGCTTCGTAGCAAAAAAGGCGTAGATCGATCATTTGTGGTCCTCTGGCAGTATTGTGGAACGGCCTTAAAGTTCTTTTTGTTCGCATTGTGTACATACAGCGTTGAACGAATTTACAGTCTCTTCGTTGGGAAGGCCATTCAAAGGGTACTTCTGGTATCTCGTGGATTAAGTATTTTATTCACGAAAGCTGATAGTCAACTCTGTCTTGCAGTAGTCTATCGGTATTAGTCTGTCTAAGCATGGGTCATACAATGCAAAATTTCTCTCACAAATCTAGGGCTTAGTTTACCTGTTTACGTTGGACACATTTTACGATAAAAACATATAAGAAGGGGCTTGGACTTCTCTGGCTATTCCATCATTCCAGGGAACATACGTGACAGTAGGTGCCTATGTGAGGTTAGAGCCTTCTTAGACAGCACTATTGTTTACTCACTGTAGTATTGAGTTTCCTGTCTTAAGACAGTGGCTCATCCCCAGTTCCCTAGCTGTCTAGTCATCTTTATTATTGTTACGCCTTCAATAATAATATTAATTCTTTTATCTTAATCATATTTTATTTCCTCTGAACTGAGTCATTACTAGCTTTCTCATATACGAATCATAGCAAACAAGATTTTTTCTTGCATTTTTCAAAGCAGATGTTAAGCAAACTCATTCGGTATTGTCGACACTAGTTTTACCAATTATGCATACATCAATTAGAGTTTTTGTTCACTTAGTGTATCTTGTTAGCGTCAAGTTTTGTAACCGATGATTGATACCATGACTGATAACAGCAGGTACATAATATATTTAGAGCTACACTTTACGTTATTTCACATCTGCCATTTCCATTTCATGTGTTTCATCTGCCACAGCAGTACACCTAGTCACACAACAGTTACACAACAGGCACCCAACAGTAAGATGAACAAGTATTTTTCCAACAGTTCTACCTCTACACAATCTAGTTGAACGTTTTTCATTTCAGACAAATGTGGTGTCCTGTACATAATCAGGACATAATATAAAGTCAAATGCAGTTCTACTTGACTTAAGCCTACTCTTTTCGAAACATTTTAATAACTTAAGTCAATTTTCTTAATTTGTACATATTTTTCATCTCGACGGTGCACTGCCACAGTTGGCGCCTCCAAACTTACAAGTAAACTTTGACTTACTTCGTGAGCGTTCCGATGCTTCTTTCACTTTATTCCTCTTAGTTCGTCTTCTATGCCATGTTTACCTCGTGCAGGTTGACCACATATGCTCAATGGTTTCGCGTCATGAACTCCTCAATTCGTGTGCAGCCAATGCTTGCTTGCCATTCTGGTTTAGCCGTGATCTCGCACGTATATGGTAATTACTGTTTACAAATTGTGCCTCTTTTGTTCTAAATGAGTTACACGAAGCTTAGCAATTCCAAACCTGATGGGCCGTCGCCAGGGTTAACGAGGGCCCCAGGACGGCCTTTGGGCGGTTACAATCTACTGGTCGTCTGTATTGTGGAATGTACCTGCGCGTTCAAAGATATCCGTTACAAGGTGTAATAGACCACACTTTGCTACTTGCACAGTGACTCAAACATCACGATTCTTCCGAAGTTCCTTGCGTAATCGTCGGTATACAGTTATTAGTGACTCGGACCTCTCTTGTTCTACCAGTAATGTTGTATATCTTATAAGCTGTCGCGAATGTGATCGCCAGTACGTTGGGGAAACTAAACGGAAGATCAGCGAGTAACTATCTGGTCATCGTTCTTCGATTAGGAAACATGGAGACACCTTCATCGCAAGGCATTTCAATTTACCCGGACATTTAATGGGTGACATCAGGCTATTCCTGTCCCTACTACGGTGGGAATAATCATTTAACTTTTCAGATATATATACATATACATATACATATACATATACATATACATATACATATACATATGCATATACATATACATATATATATATATATATATACATATATATATATATATATATATATATATATATATATATACATATACATATACATATACATATACATATACATATACATATACATATATATATATATATATATATATATATATATATACATACATATACATATACATATATATATATATATATATATATATACACCCGTTTTCAAAAAGGTTTTCATATAGAGAGATATATAGATAGATATATACTTTTGTTTTCTTGCACGTGCGCCCGTGTGCATTTACACTTGTTATTATCCAACTTGTGAAAAAAAAATTGGTTCAACGATAATTTTTTTCTTCGTCGAATTCTTTGTTCCAATTTGAAAAGAACATGTCGTTTGAATTTTTTTAGAAAATGCATGCGCCCTGCAATGCAAATTGGTAATAGCGAATTAAAAGGGCTGATTTTAGGAATGAGGAACACAGCCGAGTTATAAGGTGTCACACTAAAAAACATTTTTTAATATCTGTGTCGTTTCGTAGAAACGGAGGTCCCCGAATTGATACACCATTTGCCAGTGGCGAAGCATTTTCATTGATGGAGTGTACCAAAAAGTTTGCTCTCCAGGAGCGTGCTTAAGAGAAACTGTAAACTAACTTTAAAAAGTTTGTGGCCGAGAGTTTATTTTGTCTTCAGAAGTGAGACGTTGCCTAATAAGCTGTGGTTCTAAACGAAAATAGGTGACACAAAAATATATATGACCAGCTCATCACGTTTATGATACAATCTACTTCTATGAGCCTTGTCAACGTCTTGGTCCGTTTTATTAACTGCTATAATATTGTTGCTCCTTCCCACATATCCAATACCGACATCATCCACCGTCACATCATCCTTCTCAGAAAAATAACAAGCGGTTTCCAAAACACTTTTTTTCATTTCATCTGCGTTGTTGTAAAAATTAAAATCTTTGATGTTTTTCCCTTATCCTGTAACGGCAACAATTATTCTTCTTAAATTTTCAAGAATAAGCAAATCAAGAGAATTGCAGACAATATTCGTGCATTCTCAATTTCTTTTTTTGATAAGTTGAAACAGAGAACCAGACAAGGAGAAACTTTATCGTTGAACCGAGATTTTTCACAATTTGGACAATAACAAGTGAAAAATGCACACGGGCGCACGTGCAAGAAAACAAAAGTATATATCTATCTATATATCTCTCTATATGAAAACCTTTTTGAACACGGGTGTATATATATATATATATATATACACCCGTTTTCAAAAAGGTTTTCATACAGAAACCTTTTTTATACAAAACCTTTTTGAAAACGGGTGTATATATATATATATATATATATATACACCCGTGTTCAAAAAGGTTTTCATATAGAGAGATATATAGATAGATATATACTTTTGTTTTCTTGCACGTGCGCCCGTGTGCATTTACACTTGTTATTGTCCAACTTGTGAAAAAATTTGGTTAAACGATAAATTTTCTTTTCGTCAGGTTCTTTGTTCCAATTTGCCAGTTAAAAAAATAATGCACGAGTACTGTCTGCAATTCTCTTGATTTGCATTTTCTTGAAAATTGAAGAATGAGGAATTCGGTCACTTGTAGATCATATAATTGTTGTCGTTACAGGATAAGGGGAAAAACATCAAAGATTTTCATTTTTAAAACAACGCAGATGAAATGAAAAAAAAATGTGTTTTCGAAACCGCTGAGAAGGAAGATGTGACGGTGGATGTCCATATTGGATATGTGGGAAGGAGCAACAATATTATAGCAGTTGATTAAAACGGACTAAGACGATGACGAGGTTCATAGAAGCAGACTTTATCATAACCATGATGAGCTAGCCATGTATCTTAATGTCTCACCTTTTTTCGTGTAAAATCACGGCCTGTAAGGCAACGTGTCATTGAAGACAGAATAAACTCTCGGCCACAAATGCTTTCAAGTTAGTCGACAGTTTCTCTTAAGCACGCCCCTGGACAGCGCATTTTTTAATACACTCCATCAATAAAAATGCTTCGTCACTTGCTACAGATGACATGGCATTTGGGCTACCAATTCGGTGACGCCGTATAACTCGCGGATCGGCTGCTTCACGGGATGTTTTCCTCATTCCCAAAATCAGCCATATAATTCGCCATTACAAATTTGTATCGCAGGGCGCATGTATTTTTCTAAAAAAAAAAAACTCAAAACGACATGTCAAATTGGAACAAGAAACCCGACGACGAAAAAATTTATCGTTGAACCGAGTTTTTCACAAGTTGGACAATAACAAGTGAAAAATACACACGGGCGCACGTGCAAGAGAACAAAAGTATATATCTATCTATATATCTCTCTGTATGAAAACCTTTTTGAAAACGGGTGTATATATATATATATATTCAGTTAGATGTTTACCGGCGAAGCCAAGACAGTGCTCTACTTGCAGTGAAGGAGCGGATTAGACCAGTAGGGGAACTACTCAAATCCTGAGTGCCCAGACCAGAATCCTACTGGTCTATATATATATATATATATATCTGTCTGATTTTAGAAAAAGGTACCTATCTCAGAATCCCAACCATTGGCTAGTGTAGTTTTCTAATTCACTGTCGTACGGGAATGGTCAAGCAGCAAATAGTAGTTTTCAACAACAACAACATTTTTTTTATTAGCGAATGATAAAATTGTGCTATACAGTGAAATCCCTTGCCTAAGAACCTATATTTTAAGAACCTGTTTAGTCTAGAAATTGAAACAATTTCTTAGTTTCTAAAATCTTTGAAAAAATTTGCCTGTACTCTTGGGCAAAAGTTAGATCAGTCACTATTCAGAATCCTCTTTGAAGACATATTTGCATTATCGCTA
This sequence comes from Porites lutea, assembly GCF_958299795.1. Lineage (NCBI taxonomy): Eukaryota > Metazoa > Cnidaria > Anthozoa > Scleractinia > Poritidae > Porites > Porites lutea. The sequence goes on along the minus strand of NW_027332365.1, from coordinate 1,975 downwards.
TAACTGGACGGTTTAAATGCCAATGAGGTCAATGCTCTAGGTTTTCTTTATATGGTCGTTTTTACATAACGTCTTATTTGGTGTGCAGATTTTATATGAGGAATAAGCTGAACCACTAAATTCTCTTGGCTATATTGTATTTTTCTTATTCAGAACATAACCTAAGTAAGAACCTAAATAGCCTTAACCTGTATTAACCACCATTTGTATATTAAAAAGAATAACCTGTTTAGGATAACTTTGAAAAATCCAGGTTCTTAGTCTCTTGGTACGTTTTACTGTAAGACAAAGGCAAGGCGAAGGAAACTGAGGTGCTGCGTTAAAGAGGAAGCTAATTAGGACACACGATTAATGTTCAAGTCAAAGGTATACAGCTATTTCAATTTACGTTGTCGGATCAAAGCTTCAAGCGTACGCAACAAGACCGAAAGGCGGTATGGGTAGATTAAAATTAATTTTAGGCTTTCGTGGTTGTCGGCGCGAGATGGACATGGAGGCTGAAAATACAATTAGTGTTGCCTTGCGCGTCTTAACAAAGAGCAACAAGAACAGATATGACTCCTATTGCTTAAAAGCGGTTCCTCTTTTTGAAACTGTTAAAGGGCTAAAAGAATACCTTGTTCAGAGAAGCGGAGAGGAACTTAAACCAACCACGACTGGCGAAGATTTTACGCTTGGTTACTTCGGTGAGGGAAACAAGAAATTTACGATCAAGTCAGAACTTCAACTGGCAGAGGCTTTATCATTGGTAAAACGGGGGATGGTTACGTTGTGGGCAGATCCACATTTACCTAAACCTGGAAAACCACAGGGCCACAGTTCAGCGTTGGCAAAGAAAAGAAAAGGTATGTCACAGCGCGCACTGTAAAATTTTTACTCTGATTGTGTTTAATTCTTCTCGTGCTTGTTTCCTTTTTTTTCACTTGATTCAAGTATTATTTTTTTTGTCTAGCGTCTTCTGTTCCTGACGACGCCGAGGAAGACGAGAATAGTTATGAAGATCGCCTGTCAAGGCTAAGAGCAAATCATAAACTGCCCGAGTTTAAACTACGGTGCTGGGCGAGAATGTTGGTGAGCAACTTTGAATTTCCCGCTTTTGAGTAATGCAAAGTAATGGACTTCATCCGATTGCCGTCATAGTGTTTCCTAATGTTTTGTTTCAGTCTCATGGTGCAAAGCTATACCGTGTGCCCAAATCATCTCCTTCAACATTTTTCTCAAAATTATTTCTAATTTCACATGAAAAGTTTCCTCATTATTTAGTGTAAGAACTCCACGTGCCAACTCCTTTTTTTAATTTATGCAACTCTTGGGGCTCTTACCGCTATAAAATTTCGGACCAAAAATAAATCTCCTAATTAAATAGTTCTTGCAAATTAACGGTAAGAAGAGGAATTTGTTATAATGACCCACAGTATTTCATAATAGTGTTTTTGGTGAAATTTTTATTTTCCCGACGGAGACCATACATGTATTTTTTTAAAAATGAAGTCGTAGCGCTCGTTACTAATTAGTCAGGGAAGACATACACTGAATACAGCTAATTAATTTATTGTTGCATACTAGGTAAACGGCACACATGACAGCGAAGATGAACCTCCGGATTTGCCATTTTTCACAGGCAAATCGAATAAGGTTAAAGGCCGAGCACCAAATACAACCGACTGCGAAGCTCGCCACTCAACAGCTGATGGCGCTGAGAGTAAGGTGATTAGCATAAGAAGTTTACTAATTCTGAAGCTGTTATCATCTTTTTTAGCATTTGTTTGCTCACGCTCGGTTTTTGTTCTCTCTTCGTAGATCCGCATGCGAAGTGCTATTTTGCAACAACTGAAGGATTTGAAATCACTTAATAACGATGGTGTCATTTCAGATGACGAGTTTGTTGGTCAAAAGGAGAAACTTCTGAGAGAACTCAGTGCTCTTTAAATTTACAATAATGCCAAGATTGTAATAAAAGATATTTTTTGAGAGA
>NW_027332364.1:0-39312 GCF_958299795.1 Porites lutea | reverse complement strand
TAAAACTTAATTTGCTTAAAGCCCTGATACTTTTAGTGTAAAAATAACAATCTCGCTCTTCAGGACTAACCACCCTCACCTCTTAACCATGGGCTTCAAATAACTTCCTGCAAGTGACAGAAATCAGTGCAAATTCCAGAAAATTTGCACGAGGGGGGCAACAGTCCGTCCCGTAGGGACGGGCTGTTGCCCCCGTTGGCCCAGATAATATTTTTTGAGGGGGGCTTCCGTCAAACTAAGTGTCATGTTGTTGCACAGACACAGGGCTATCATCTGGTATGCATTTGGGGTAGCCTGGTTAAATTCCAGGGGGGTGGGGTTGTTGTAAAGACTATGCTTTGTGCTAGAGTGCAGATTCGCTGGGTTTTTGTAGCTGGGCTTACCCCTGTCTTTCAAAGCTCAATGTCTCCCTCAAATTAAGGGGGGGTTGTGTCTGGCTGGGTGTCATGTTGTTGCACAGACACAGGGCTATCATCTGGTATGCATTTGGGGTAGCCTGGTTAAATTCCAGGGGGGTGGGGTTGTTGTAAAGACTATGCTTTGTGCTAGAGTGCAGATTCGCTGGGTTTTTGTAGCTGGGCTTACCCCTGTCTTTCAAAGCTCAATGTCTCCCTCAAATTAAGGGGGGGTTGTGTCTGGCTGGGTGTCATGTTGTTGCACAGACACAGGGCTATCATCTGGTATGCATTTGGGGTAGCCTGGTTAAATTCCAGGGGAGTGGGGTTGTTGTAAAGACTATGCTTTGTGCTAGAGTGCAGATTCGCTGGGTTTTTGTAGCTGGGCTTACCCCTGTCTTTCAAAGCTCAATGTCTCCCTCAAATTAAGGGGGGGTTGTGTCTGGCTGGGTGTCATGTTGTTGCACAGACACAGGGCTATCATCTGGTATGCATTTGGGGTAGCCTGGTTAAATTCCAGGGGGGTGGGGTTGTTGTAAAGACTATGCTTTGTGCTAGAGTGCAGATTCGCTGGGTTTTTGTAGCTGGGCTTACCCCTGTCTTTCAAAGCTCAATGTCTCCCTCAAATTAAGGGGGGGTTGTGTCTGGCTGGGTGTCATCGTGTTGCACAGAAACAGGGCTATCATCTGGTATGCATTTGGAGTTTCTTGGCTTATTAGTCGATTAATTTTGTTTAAATAATTTTTTTGATAGGTTTTAAGTCATTGAATTTTTGGAGATGACTGTTAAATAACTTTAGCCTTTTTTTCTTATTTTTTAAAACAGGCACACCCAGCGACTGTTTACTTTATAATTTCTCTACGGAGAGGGAGAACAGGCCTATTATTTTCTACTGCTTGAGGATTGCTTAAAATCTGCTTATGAATATTGATCTATTCATATACAAATTTTGAAACTTAGTTAATGAATTTCCATTATTTTATTTTAAGTTTGATTCTTCACATTTTACCCCCCAGTCTAGGCTATTTATCGTAGGCAGAAAAAATGGAAAATTTCGGACTCTAAAATGTGATGTTCCTAACAGGAATCAATTATGCAGTTTTAACTTTTTTAAAACCTTTAAGTGCATCTAATATTTACGGTAAATTAACGGTGAAGCCCTCGTATTTTTCAAAAGACTCAAAATACCGTAGGATGACCGAACTGATACACAAAATTTTATAGCGACACTGACGATGCATTTCTAGAGATTTAAAAGTACTCTGGATAGCCTAAGAAGTGTTTAAAATATATTAGGAGGAAATTGTCGTTGGGGGTGCCCGCGCAAAGGAGTTTATGTTATAAAAAATTATGTACGGAAGTGATATGAGCCTTGCTTTTGTTAAAGTCTCGGTACCGTTGAGGTAAAATTATCTTAATATTACTTGACTGCAACAAAAATAAATAAAAATGCTGCAACGAAAGATACTTGTTATTTCTTTCTCCTCCCGTTTTTTTTTTTAAGCTTCCCATTAAATTTGTGACTTAGACAGTGATCTTTAAATCTTTGTATTGCAAAAAGATTCGAACGAGCGGGAAGATAGTTTCTCACCATTTACAAGTGTTGCCTCTTTGTAGACTACAAACGTACATCAGTAAGGGGCATATGTATATCGTAGCGTAACATAGAAACGTCCTTCCTGTTAAGGGGAATGATCCATATGATGTAATTATGATCTGGCTGGCAAATTATGCAGTCGGATAAAGTGGAGTGAAGACTTTATTTAGACAGCAGATAACCTTTTTACAGTTAAAACTCATTTATTTGTGGCCCTCTATTAACAGAAAAAAAATATATAAAAATCAGATCATTCAGCAATGGTAAGAGAGAGAGAAAAAAAGTTACAGAAATGAAAACTGTAATAATCACAATTAAAAATAAATAAGACTGTAAAAAGATCTATTTCAGTCGTATTTTTATCTTTTCTTTATTTTTGCTATTTAAACTAACTAAAAAAAGTGTCTCAGCTCGGGTTTACTGCACTTTTAAAGCCAATACTGTTACGTCATATTTCAAGGAAGCAAACCTTGCTTCACTTTCTCTGAGATGAGAGTTCTTTGAATGAGTCAGATCGCGGATCTCTTGATCTTGCTTGACGCTTCGATTTCGTAAAGATTTTAGATACTTAAGTCGGTTATTAGTCTTGTCACAAACTTGACAGGTATCGAGCCTAGATTTTCTGAAGCTAAGAACATCTTTCAATTCGGTGTTAAAGATATTTCTAAAAGTTGAAAAACTTATAACAGGTCCTTTGTTTTTTCTTTTTAACCTGGTCGTCTTGACATCAGGATGTTCACGAACATATTCCGACCACATTTTTCGTAGTGTTTCATTGGATTCAAAATACTTTTTGCTGCCACTTCGCGATCTTCTATAATGAGACTCGGACGCGTCATGTGAAAGTATAAAGTCGATGACGGTCTGTTTTGTTTCAGGCAAAAGTCTTCGAGGAGTGGTTTGCCCTCTTTGGTCGGGCTCTATAAATGGTCCTTCAGGGCTCATTTTTTTTAGCAGACATTCTATTTTATGCTTTGATATACCATAAACCTTGAGGAACGCAGTCTTGCATACTTCACCCAGCGATGGGGACTTGTATGTTATTTTTCGTTTTCCGGTTTGCGTGATCTTCACTTCCACAAGTTTTGACAGAAGATAATTTTGTTCATTGTATTGTTTCTTATAAAGCAGGTCCCTTTGCTGCCGTATGATGCGTTTTATATTACACAGACCGTGTCTCAGGAGGCATCCATTGTCACAACAGGTCAAGTTCAAATTGTGCAAACCAAAGGCAGCATTTTTGCGCCGGTTCACTCGGTTCGCCTTTGGCACGTAAACCTTTTTTAACTTGCTTCTGGAACTCAAAGTTCTCCTTCCTTTCTCTACCGAGCTTGCAAGAGGTTTACCTTGTCTAAAATATTGCCACGGATTCGAACTGTCAAAAATGTACAATAGGCGATTAACATCAACCCCACTTAAGTTCATCTCTGTTTCTTGCTGAGCAAAAGAGCCCATTGTTGAAGGAAAGGAAAATGTTTTAATCTCACCCGTGTGATTCTTATTCATTTTATATTCTTCATGGAAGATAGAGCTTACTAGAATTTTCTAGCATCGTGATAAAAAAGTAACTATAAAAACGTTTTCTGACGTCAATTATAACCAATCTACCAGGTGTTAACAGTTTCGCTACTTATCAGTATAGTTTTTTTAAAAATAGCCTCTGTAATCGTGTGGGATGAGAAGAGAAAAATGCATTTTTGTGTAATTTTTCCTCCTAAAAGACACAAATATTACTCCATCAAAAATAAGAAATGCACTCACTTTTTGCATAATAATGATAATACTTTATCAACTTCGCCCTTGAAACAGTCGGCCTTAAGGAAATTCAACTGCGTGATTCACGAAAAGTCTAGAATTCAGGTGTAATTCCCGAGTTGTGAAACACGTTCTACAAAATAGCTGCATTTTATGAGAAAAAACTAGAGTTTTCGCGACTTTACATTTTTTTAATATTGCGACAAAACAAGCAAGTGAACATACTTATAAATAATGCGCCCATCCGACTACTGACCTTTGTTAAATCTTCGGCCCATTGAACTATTATTCCGTTTCGACCGGATTGTAACCCAGGGGTGCCATTTAACGATGATGCCAAGAGTGTTGGTTCTCCAAATGGACTATCATAAGTGTCTTCCGACGCCAAAAGTTTCCTCTCAAGATTCCTTTTACTTGAGAAAGTTAAGGACCAATCTTTTCGGGGTCTATTCAGCCAATGAGGATATTATGAACTGTTTTTTTTACGATGAATCCATTGGCGGAAGTGGTCCTAATGAAGTGATATCTTTACTTAACTACGTATTGGAGACACTAATAGAAAGGTACGGGACATTTCATCATTTAATACTATGGGCAGACAACTCGCCAGCACAGTTTAAACACTGCTTTTTATTTTTTTACTTGGACACCCTTGTCCAGAATGGAAGGTTTCTTCGAGTAGATCTGAAATTTTTGTTGGAAGGGCATTCCTTTTCAATATGTGATAGAAGATTCGGGTGTATTCAGCAATTCTTTAACACTCAGGAAAAAATCGAAACTCCTCAAGAATGGGCAATTTCTCTACGAAATAGCCATTTACGTAACGTCAGAAGCCATTGGGTAAGCCTTCATCAGATAATGAACTATAAATCGTACTTAAAGAAGAAATACATTGCTAGAAGCGAGGACATTAAAGGAGAAAAATTCGGAGTGGGAAAAATTGCGTTTATGAATTTTGGCTATGGTGAGATACCAGATCAAGAAGGAAACTTAACGCTTACCAGGCACAATGAAACCGCCTTTATCAGGTTTACAATGGATACAGTGGAAAAGCCAACAATTGTCTCTTTTGTAAAGAAGAAACAATGTGAGGAATTGAATCCAGCGAATCTAGTTCCTGTGAGACAAGATTGCAGACCTGTTCGCGAAAATGTGAGACCAAATTGTATGACACTCGCCCAGAAATATTTATCTGAAAGGGCTTTACGGTTCTTCACTGCATTGGCAGTTGCTCCCGCTGATCAGGACAGTCATGATGCTGACTAGTAATGAATAACCACTACTTGTGTACATAGTGATAATACCAATTACAATATTGTATAACTGTTATACCCTAATTACGATACCGTTGGTTTTATCGGATTGAGAGACAATAATTAGGTTCATGAACATTTTATTCACTGTATCCGTTTGGTAGTGTTCACAACTCGATGTACCACAGTTCGACTGAGTAAACACTTGTAACTGCACCCTGAGACCTTTTTAAAAGGCAAACGTTGAACTAAAGGCGACTGATAATCGCACGAGCGCCCCGCTGCGGTAAAGGCTTAAGCGTGCCGTCCTCACGATCAGTTTGCTTTGGCTGTGTATACTCAATTTGATTTAACTAGAAAGGAATGAGAAACTATTGCGTTTATAAAGTTCTCTGTTAGCAACGACTTGTAAGGTGCATTGGCCAATATGCAACCGCAATTTATGTACAGCTGATGAAAGAAAGGATGCTATGTTTCCAAGCTAAATTATAGGTGTCCACTTTATCAAACATATTCCCTTAGCCAAATAGCAATCAGTAAGAAACTAAGGGAAACCTTATAGTTAAGGGTAAATAACAGAAACATGAAGCAAAAACATCAGGACATAGGAAGCTATAGCAACGACGTCCGGCCACGGCAACGAGTAAGTCAAAAAAGCTATAGGTTTATTAAGAAAAGCAAGTCTGCCCGTGCATCTACTTCTTTGCTGTCACTGCCCGCACAACTACGATACGTTTTATGGAGAGAATTAGAATTAACACCGCAAGATTTAAAAAAAACGCCTATTCGTTTTAAAATTGACGTTTTCGCTGCTGTTGCCGCCGTCGATGCCAAAGCTCCCTAATCGTCGACCTCCCATGAAAAGGAATTTTTTTTAGACGTGAGTATACTTTAGCTTCAAAGTAAAGTAACACCCATCAGGCTAAATTAAATGTCCTAAGCCATAAACCTTTTACCGCAATCTCTGTCAGCAGGGAGTTTTAGCAAGGTCCACGGCGACGGCAAAACGAGAACGTCAAAACAGCAATAAGTTTATTAAACAAAACATCACGTTTACACGTGCAGATCACTTTTTTGCACATTTCTTTGCCATTGCTGCACGACTACGAGCCTAATTTCACGTTTTATGGAGGACGTAAACAAGCGATAGGGAAATTTTCTTTGTCTTTCTAAACTTGAGTGCAGTCCTTAAGAAATCAACTCCAGGGAAATTTGCCTACACTAGACATTTTCAGTGAATTGGAATTAACGCGATAAAATTTGAAAAACGCAAATTCATTTTAAAAGTGACGTTTTCGTTGCTGTAGCCGTCGTCGATGCTAAAACTCATTTCGAGCGCGCAAAGCTAGCTCGTAAAATCACTCGCGCACAATAAAACAAAACTTTACTTTTGGTCCGTAATCAAATTGCATGCATGACTGAAATGTAGCGCAAAGCAGATATTTCTGAGAACATTTTACTGAATAACAAATGTCAACATAAAAATCAATTTTTGGCATCGATAGACAAAAAAAGGTAAAGGCAATTATTGCCTGTTTGGTAATGCCGGTTAGCCCAAATTGACAAAAAAGGGGGATGAAACAAGTACCGTATGTATTGTAATAACGTCACGATAAATTGTAAATTTAGTAATAAGGGCAATAGATGGACTAAGTAGAATCCAATTCGGTCTGTAATGATGCGCGTGATCAACAAAAAATCGGAGGACCGCGCAGCGGGAGTGATTACTTAAATCTCGATTATGATTACAGACTGTATTGGGTTGCATGAACGTTTGTTACAACTTAATCATATATAACTATAACAAAATGTGTGATATTTTAGGATTTTTCAAAATTAAAACGCAAGAACTTCCGAGATTTTTTTGCTAGCGGTGAGAAAAAAAGCATTTGAGTGCGCAATTGCAATGGTGCGTGATGTCCAATTAGTAGGCATAACGCGTATTGGCCTATAAGTGGTGAAATCAGCACAGTTGATAGCCAATCAGATTTGAGAATTTTACTATAGTTATGATTAAGAAAAAATGGAAAGAATAAAGAAGAAAAAGAAACGGTAAAAGCTAGGGTGGAAGAGTTTGACTGTTTGTATGATATTCCCAATCTGCGTCGCCGTAATTCCAGAGGAATTCCACAGATTGTGGAATATCATGCAAAGCAACGAAAAACACTCTTGCTCGCGATGATGTATCATCAACATAGGGCTTTAAATTTGCGTTTTGCCTTGAATGGTTGATAGTTGCCGCCAAGTTTAGTTCGGCATGAATATCACCATAGTAAGGATCAATTCTGAAAGTAAATAATAAATAACGTTTTAGTGTGTACAACTTAACACAAACATTAAGAATATCCCACATATATTCATAACATACTGGGTAACTGTTGGTTCTCGCGAGTAAGTTGAAACAGAAAGATAGTTCAAAGAAATCCAAAGGCGACAAGTCAAGTCAAAACAACGGTTACACGTGTTTATATAACGTCGTCTTGGAGGTAGTAAAAGTATTTGCAAAAATGCGCTTAAGCCAGTAACTTACGCGATACTTTGGCCGCGGTGATCTATGACCATGAGGGTACATGTCTTTCCTACTCTTGCGTACTCCGCCTCGCGTTTCGTTGCCTCAGTCATCGATATAAGCTCCCCCGTGTACTCTGCCACCACCTGTCCTCTTTCCACGTCTTGTTTGGCGAAGGCGCATTTTCCCGCGCCTCGCGGGTCACTTGGAACGTCGTGCACCTGTGCAAGAAAAGTGCGAATACTGATCAGCTAGTAACATTTCATTAAACCAGAAGAAAAGATATTCAACAGGAAAGGAACGAAAGAGCCTCAAGTAAACACTCACCTCGATTGGAGGAACTGGTGGAGGATGCCTGGCCATGAATACGGAGATGTTTCTTAACATCTGTTCACCTCCAAATTCATGGCCAAGCATACGACGGGCGCGGTGGAGTTTAATATTGAAGTATCCTCTGGTGTTGTTTTGTACGCCGTACGTGACATTTCCATTGTTTGAGAATGAAAAGGTGGAAATTTCCTTTTTTAGTTGCTGTTAACATAAAAATAAACGATTTTAGATCATTTCACCTTCAATGCCTTGAGATGTTTTCTTTTTCAACTTTTGAACTTACTCGATTAAAAGCACTTCTCTTCATTAGGAACTTTGTTTGGCCGTGAACACTATCGTCGTCGGTCCAAATTGAAACTGCCGTTTCATAGGCGGAAAAAAGCTCCGATGTGGAAACAAAGTTTCCTTCCTCTGTAGTGACACATTGATTTAAAAATTTTGACAAAAGAGGACATTTTGCCGCTCTTTTGTGCCGCAGCATCACCCGTCTAACATTCGCGTAGGACATGTTGAATAACGTTGTGGCAACTGGATAAGGATGTAAGAGCTATTTTCCCACAGGGTAAAATTAGAGAAAGTATAGAAGTGTGGCAGAGTGTGGGAATGCTTATAAAAGCTGCAATTCTATTTGTGGAATGTGTCAATCTCGCTACTTCACTGAATGTCGATCTGGTGTTTGCAGGCAAGTTTTCAAAATATTTGTATTTGTTTTTCAGACTTTTATTATTTCATTAAAAAGAAAAATATATGAGACATACAGACGTTTCAATAGACCCCTTTAGCTCAATGTATTGATGATATGTTTTTGCTTTTCAAACGCCATGTGACTTGAAATATGTTATGATAATTTATGCGTAGATTTGCACATGATTATGCATAAATTTTGATACTTTGTCACATGACCTTCATTGCAACTGGAATATGAGCCCGCATTTCCAGGCAGGGTGGCTACATTTGCCGCGGGTGTGAAAAAAATATACAACTATTTTGAAAATTTGCCTGCAAACACCATCCGTGTATCAAAACACTTCGGATCTCTTCTCAGCCTTTGATTCTTTTATAACGGGATGAGAACCCGAGACCACAGGAGCCAGAAACAAATGAACTTGAAACGTTGAATCCAGGCTATCGATTGAAAGGAATCAATGTGACCTAAGTCCGCGTTTTATAAAAGAAGGCTATTAATTCTTTTCTGGATTTCTGGATTCAGGTAGGGAACATAAACTTTGAAGATATTGACACTGGGGCAAGATTTCCGTACTGTTCTGACAACACCTTACATTTATTGTGAATGCAGCAATTTCCTACTTTACGAAGTTCAGTATTGCATGAAGAGTCAAAACATCATGAAACATGAACGCATAATCATAAATAAGGTTTTTAATATTCTTGGATTGTAACCACGTGACAAGGCGACCAGGCTTGAAAACAATTCAATACATAAAAATGAAAATACAGTTGAGTTCCCAGAGGACAGAAATGCATTTGTTTTTATCATCCAACATGGCCGCCGTGATGTCAGGTGCATTAAAACCAATAATAGGACTGTTTGGTGATCTTGCTTACTCAAAGAACATAACACTTGTTTACTGACCTTGTTTATAGAAAACAAACTGTGTCGCTTTTAACACCATACAGAGAAAATACAATTTCATTCTCTTTTGCCAGGAGGTCATGATTATTTAGGACTTACAGTTATAGATTTTCTTATTACTGTTTAATTACTCTTAAAAAGGAAAATCCTGGCATAGAAAAACACATAAGCTCAAGCCCTTTCAAAGAGCTTCGTACCTTAAGACTTCAGGTTTTATAGAAACAAACTTTTCTTGCTGTACGATAACAAAACCAATCCAAAAAATTTGTAAACAACTTGTCTTTCTTACCAAATACTTGAAATTGATTGGTCCAATAACATTTGAATTCACAAACGCTTACTGTCATATTTTATATTTTATTGTTTATGTAACTGACATGTACCATCAAGTCAGCTTTACAATGCAGAAGGTGTCAATATACCAGTTATTCTAAAAAGACGATTCATCGGCCAAGGTAATGTAACTTTATTGCGCACTAGATAAGTGTATAGTGATAATTTTTCTTCATATGGCCCAAAACCCAACAATGAGTCCATTAAAGTACAGCAACCTTTACAGAACTCTATTAAACCGTGAAATTCGGAGACATATCACCATTATCAAATACAAATGAAACATATACTGTAAAATAATGATTAATAATATTTTTGCATTTGATAATAAAGACGTTATCTTTTAAAAAATCTTTCATTATCACACTTTGCCAAAACAGAGCTATCATCTGGTATCCATTGTGTGGTTCCGAAAATTTTCCATACTTCCCCCACGAAAAGGATTATTTCTTAGACCTCCCCCCCAACCTCTCTGGAAATTACAGTCAAGCTTCATACATTTACTTAAATTTTGCGGCCTTTATGAGAACCCCAACCCGCCAACAATTTCCAAACCCTTCTATAAAGGGAGTATGAATATATTCTAGAACTACACATTTGGGGTAGCCTGGTTAAATTCCAGGGGGGTGGGGTTGTTGTAAGACAAGACAAGACAAGACAATGCTTTATTTAAAGTCTCATACAGTCCTATGTACATCGACTTTATCCAACTAATTTAAAATCATAGCACAAGCTGCACACTAGTGAAACTATAATCAATGTTAATCTAAAGAACTAATGATCTTCTTTTCTCACAGCAGTCGACTACTTTTTTTGCAATTAACTTTTGCACTGGTTTGTTCTTGCTCGGATGGTTGTTAAGACTACGCTTTGTGCTAGAGTGCAGATTCGCTGGGTTTTTGTAGCTGGGCTTACCCCTGTCTTTCAAAGCTCAATGTCTCCCTCAAATTAAGGGGGGGTTGTGTCTGGCTGGGTGTCATGTTGTTGCACAGACACAGGGCTATCATCTGGTATGCATTTGGGGTAGCCTGGTTAAATTCCAGGGGGGTGGGGTTGTTGTAAAGACTATGCTTTGTGCTAGAGTGCAGATTCGCTGGGTTTTTGTAGCTGGGCTTACCCCTGTCTTTCAAAGCTCAATGTCTCCCTCAAATTAAGGGGGGGTTGTGTCTGGCTGGGTGTCATGTTGTTGCACAGACACAGGGCTATCATCTGGTATGCATTTGGGGTAGCCTGGTTAAATTCCAGGGGGGTGGGGTTGTTGTAAAGACTATGCTTTGTGCTAGAGTGCAGATTCGCTGGGTTTTTGTAGCTGGGCTTACCCCTGTCTTTCAAAGCTCAATGTCTCCCTCAAATTAAGGGGGGGTTGTGTCTGGCTGGGTGTCATGTTGTTGCACAGACACAGGGCTATCATCTGGTATGCATTTGGGGTAGCCTGGTTAAATTCCAGGGGGGTGGGGTTGTTGTAAAGACTATGCTTTGTGCTAGAGTGCAGATTCGCTGGGTTTTTGTAGCTGGGCTTACCCCTGTCTTTCAAAGCTCAATGTCTCCCTCAAATTAAGGGGGGGTTGTGTCTGGCTGGGTGTCATGTTGTTGCACAGACACAGGGCTATCATCTGGTATGCATTTGGGGTAGCCTGGTTAAATTCCAGGGGGGTGGGGTTGTTGTAAAGACTATGCTTTGTGCTAGAGTGCAGATTCGCTGGGTTTTTGTAGCTGGGCTTACCCCTGTCTTTCAAAGCTCAATGTCTCCCTCAAATTAAGGGGGGGTTGTGTCTGGCTGGGTGTCATGTTGTTGCACAGACACAGGGCTATCATCTGGTATGCATTTGGGGTAGCCTGGTTAAGTTCCAGGGGGGTGGGGTTGTTGTAAAGACTATGCTTTGTGCTAGAGTGCAGATTCGCTGGGTTTTTGTAGCTGGGCTTACCCCTGTCTTTCAAAGCTCAATGTCTCCCTCAAATTAAGGGGGAGTTGTGTCTGGCTGGGTGTCATGTTGTTGCACAGACACAGGGCTATCATCTGGTATGCATTTGGGGTAGCCTGGTTAAGTTCCAGGGGGGTGGGGTTGTTGTAAAGACTATGCTTTGTGCTAGAGTGCAGATTCGCTGGGTTTTTGTAGCTGGGCTTACCCCTGTCTTTCAAAGCTCAATGTCTCCCTCAAATTAAGGGGGGGTTGTGTCTGGCTGGGTGTCATGTTGTTGCACAGACACAGGGCTATCATCTGGTATGCATTTGGGGTAGCCTGGTTAAATTCCAGGGGGGTGGGGTTGTTGTAAAGACTATGCTTTGTGCTAGAGTGCAGATTCGCTGGGTTTTTGTAGCTGGGCTTACCCCTGTCTTTCAAAGCTCAATGTCTCCCTCAAATTAAGGGGGGGTTGTGTCTGGCTGGGTGTCATGTTGTTGCACAGACACAGGGCTATCATCTGGTATGCATTTGGGGTAGCCTGGTTAAATTCCAGGGGGGTGGGGTTGTTGTAAAGACTATGCTTTGTGCTAGAGTGCAGATTCGCTGGGTTTTTGTAGCTGGGCTTACCCCTGTCTTTCAAAGCTCAATGTCTCCCTCAAATTAAGGGGGGGTTGTGTCTGGCTGGGTGTCATGTTGTTGCACAGACACAGGGCTATCATCTGGTATGCATTTGGGGTAGCCTGGTTAAATTCCAGGGGGGTGGGGTTGTTGTAAAGACTATGCTTTGTGCTAGAGTGCAGATTCGCTGGGTTTTTGTAGCTGGGCTTACCCCTGTCTTTCAAAGCTCAATGTCTCCCTCAAATTAAGGGGGGGTTGTGTCTGGCTGGGTGTCATGTTGTTGCACAGACACAGGGCTATCATCTGGTATGCATTTGGGGTAGCCTGGTTAAATTCCAGGGGGGTGGGGTTGTTGTGAAGACTATGCTTTGTGCTAGAGGGCGGATTCGCTGAGTTTTTGTACCGGGGCTACCCCTGTCTTTCAAAGGTCAATGTCTCACTCAAATTAAGGGTGGGTTGTGTCTGGCTGGGTGCCATGTTGTTGCACAGACACGGGGCTATCGTCTGGTATGCATTTGGGGTAGCCTGGTTAAATTCCAGGGAAGTGGGGTTGTTGTAAAGTTTGATGTGTTTTTGCACTCTTATGCAGTTTGTTTGTGCTGTTTGCATGCAAGCAATGACCCACCCTGTTGATAATGTTCCTAGTCAGCAAGCAGTTGAACTGCTGGTTTTAGGACTTGGTATTGTTGAGCAGTGTTGGCTTAGATTGTTTCAGTGGGAGACCAGCTTCAATTAAAAATGGGGTGAACTGGGGAATTGGCTTTGCAATCGGTGACACCGACACTAAAAATTGCTTCTTAAAATGCCTTATTTTCCAGATTAATGAGGAAAACTTCACTTTTGTTACTTTCAAGACAGATGATTCTATCAAATGGAAGCTCATGTATTCAATAATTTCTTTTTGAGGTGAGATTTTACTTTTCAAGTAACAAGGGCCATCAAATTAACAATCAGTGTGAGAGACTGACATTTTTTAGTAGCCCGGTTTTCAAAAAACCAGGTATATATCTCCAGGGATTCACCATCCAAATACCTCTTTCACTGTAAAAAATAAAAATGTTAGTAGGAATTGACAGTTAAGATGCAGAAAGGTCAATAATTGGAGATATCTACCTGGAGTTTTGAAAACCGGGTTGCCTGAAATCTTAAGTCAAGTCCAGCACATTGCAGGCAATCTTTTAAAACTTAATTTGCTTAAAGCCCTGATACTTTTAGTGTAAAAATAACAATCTCGCTCTTCAGGACTAACCACCCTCACCTCTTAACCATGGGCTTCAAATAACTTCCTGCAAGTGACAGAAATCAGTGCAAATTCCAGAAAATTTGCACGAGGGGGGCAACAGTCCGTCCCGTAGGGACGGGCTGTTGCCCCCGTTGGCCCAGATAATATTTTTTGAGGGGGGCTTCCGTCAAACTAAGTGTCATGTTGTTGCACAGACACAGGGCTATCATCTGGTATGCATTTGGGGTAGCCTGGTTAAATTCCAGGGGGGTGGGGTTGTTGTAAAGACTATGCTTTGTGCTAGAGTGCAGATTCGCTGGGTTTTTGTAGCTGGGCTTACCCCTGTCTTTCAAAGCTCAATGTCTCCCTCAAATTAAGGGGGGGTTGTGTCTGGCTGGGTGTCATGTTGTTGCACAGACACAGGGCTATCATCTGGTATGCATTTGGGGTAGCCTGGTTAAATTCCAGGGGGGTGGGGTTGTTGTAAAGACTATGCTTTGTGCTAGAGTGCAGATTCGCTGGGTTTTTGTAGCTGGGCTTACCCCTGTCTTTCAAAGCTCAATGTCTCCCTCAAATTAAGGGGGGGTTGTGTCTGGCTGGGTGTCATGTTGTTGCACAGACACAGGGCTATCATCTGGTATGCATTTGGGGTAGCCTGGTTAAATTCCAGGGGGGTGGGGTTGTTGTGAAGACTATGCTTTGTGCTAGAGGGCGGATTCGCTGAGTTTTTGTACCGGGGCTACCCCTGTCTTTCAAAGGTCAATGTCTCACTCAAATTAAGGGTGGGTTGTGTCTGGCTGGGTGCCATGTTGTTGCACAGACACGGGGCTATCGTCTGGTATGCATTTGGGGTAGCCTGGTTAAATTCCAGGGAAGTGGGGTTGTTGTAAAGTTTGATGTGTTTTTGCACTCTTATGCAGTTTGTTTGTGCTGTTTGCATGCAAGCAATGACCCACCCTGTTGATAATGTTCCTAGTCAGCAAGCAGTTGAACTGCTGGTTTTAGGACTTGGTATTGTTGAGCAGTGTTGGCTTAGATTGTTTCAGTGGGAGACCAGCTTCAATTAAAAATGGGGTGAACTGGGGAATTGGCTTTGCAATCGGTGACACCGACACTAAAAATTGCTTCTTAAAATGCCTTATTTTCCAGATTAATGAGGAAAACTTCACTTTTGTTACTTTCAAGACAGATGATTCTATCAAATGGAAGCTCATGTATTCAATAATTTCTTTTTGAGGTGAGATTTTACTTTTCAAGTAACAAGGGCCATCAAATTAACAATCAGTGTGAGAGACTGACATTTTTTAGTAGCCCGGTTTTCAAAAAACCAGGTATATATCTCCAGGGATTCACCATCCAAATACCTCTTTCACTGTAAAAAATAAAAATGTTAGTAGGAATTGACAGTTAAGATGCAGAAAGGTCAATAATTGGAGATATCTACCTGGAGTTTTGAAAACCGGGTTGCCTGAAATCTTAAGTCAAGTCCAGCACATTGCAGGCAATCTTTTAAAACTTAATTTGCTTAAAGCCCTGATACTTTTAGTGTAAAAATAACAATCTCGCTCTTCAGGACTAACCACCCTCACCTCTTAACCATGGGCTTCAAATAACTTCCTGCAAGTGACAGAAATCAGTGCAAATTCCAGAAAATTTGCACGAGGGGGGCAACAGTCCGTCCCGTAGGGACGGGCTGTTGCCCCCGTTGGCCCAGATAATATTTTTTGAGGGGGGCTTCCGTCAAACTAAGTGTCATGTTGTTGCACAGACACAGGGCTATCATCTGGTATGCATTTGGGGTAGCCTGGTTAAATTCCAGGGGGGTGGGGTTGTTGTAAAGACTATGCTTTGTGCTAGAGTGCAGATTCGCTGGGTTTTTGTAGCTGGGCTTACCCCTGTCTTTCAAAGCTCAATGTCTCCCTCAAATTAAGGGGGGGTTGTGTCTGGCTGGGTGTCATGTTGTTGCACAGACACAGGGCTATCATCTGGTATGCATTTGGGGTAGCCTGGTTAAATTCCAGGGGGGTGGGGTTGTTGTAAAGACTATGCTTTGTGCTAGAGTGCAGATTCGCTGGGTTTTTGTAGCTGGGCTTACCCCTGTCTTTCAAAGCTCAATGTCTCCCTCAAATTAAGGGGGGGTTGTGTCTGGCTGGGTGTCATGTTGTTGCACAGACACAGGGCTATCATCTGGTATGCATTTGGGGTAGCCTGGTTAAATTCCAGGGGGGTGGGGTTGTTGTAAAGACTATGCTTTGTGCTAGAGGGCGGATTCGCTGAGTTTTTGTACCGGGGCTACCCCTGTCTTTCAAAGGTCAATGTCTCACTCAAATTAAGGGTGGGTTGTGTCTGGCTGGGTGCCATGTTGTTGCACAGACACGGGGCTATCGTCTGGTATGCATTTGGGGTAGCCTGGTTAAATTCCAGGGAAGTGGGGTTGTTGTAAAGTTTGATGTGTTTTTGCACTCTTATGCAGTTTGTTTGTGCTGTTTGCATGCAAGCAATGACCCACCCTGTTGATAATGTTCCTAGTCAGCAAGCAGTTGAACTGCTGGTTTTAGGACTTGGTATTGTTGAGCAGTGTTGGCTTAGATTGTTTCAGTGGGAGACCAGCTTCAATTAAAAATGGGGTGAACTGGGGAATTGGCTTTGCAATCGGTGACACCGACACTAAAAATTGCTTCTTAAAATGCCTTATTTTCCAGATTAATGAGGAAAACTTCACTTTTGTTACTTTCAAGACAGATGATTCTATCAAATGGAAGCTCATGTATTCAATAATTTCTTTTTGAGGTGAGATTTTACTTTTCAAGTAACAAGGGCCATCAAATTAACAATCAGTGTGAGAGACTGACATTTTTTAGTAGCCCGGTTTTCAAAAAACCAGGTATATATCTCCAGGGATTCACCATCCAAATACCTCTTTCACTGTAAAAAATAAAAATGTTAGTAGGAATTGACAGTTAAGATGCAGAAAGGTCAATAATTGGAGATATCTACCTGGAGTTTTGAAAACCGGGTTGCCTGAAATCTTAAGTCAAGTCCAGCACATTGCAGGCAATCTTTTAAAACTTAATTTGCTTAAAGCCCTGATACTTTTAGTGTAAAAATAACAATCTCGCTCTTCAGGACTAACCACCCTCACCTCTTAACCATGGGCTTCAAATAACTTCCTGCAAGTGACAGAAATCAGTGCAAATTCCAGAAAATTTGCACGAGGGGGGCAACAGTCCGTCCCGTAGGGACGGGCTGTTGCCCCCGTTGGCCCAGATAATATTTTTTGAGGGGGGCTTCCGTCAAACTAAGTGTCATGTTGTTGCACAGACACAGGGCTATCATCTGGTATGCATTTGGGGTAGCCTGGTTAAATTCCAGGGGGGTGGGGTTGTTGTAAAGACTATGCTTTGTGCTAGAGTGCAGATTCGCTGGGTTTTTGTAGCTGGGCTTACCCCTGTCTTTCAAAGCTCAATGTCTCCCTCAAATTAAGGGGGGGTTGTGTCTGGCTGGGTGTCATGTTGTTGCACAGACACAGGGCTATCATCTGGTATGCATTTGGGGTAGCCTGGTTAAATTCCAGGGGGGTGGGGTTGTTGTAAAGACTATGCTTTGTGCTAGAGTGCAGATTCGCTGGGTTTTTGTAGCTGGGCTTACCCCTGTCTTTCAAAGCTCAATGTCTCCCTCAAATTAAGGGGGGGTTGTGTCTGGCTGGGTGTCATGTTGTTGCACAGACACAGGGCTATCATCTGGTATGCATTTGGGGTAGCCTGGTTAAGTTCCAGGGGGGTGGGGTTGTTGTAAAGACTATGCTTTGTGCTAGAGTGCAGATTCGCTGGGTTTTTGTAGCTGGGCTTACCCCTGTCTTTCAAAGCTCAATGTCTCCCTCAAATTAAGGGGGAGTTGTGTCTGGCTGGGTGTCATGTTGTTGCACAGACACAGGGCTATCATCTGGTATGCATTTGGGGTAGCCTGGTTAAGTTCCAGGGGGGTGGGGTTGTTGTAAAGACTATGCTTTGTGCTAGAGTGCAGATTCGCTGGGTTTTTGTAGCTGGGCTTACCCCTGTCTTTCAAAGCTCAATGTCTCCCTCAAATTAAGGGGGGGTTGTGTCTGGCTGGGTGTCATGTTGTTGCACAGACACAGGGCTATCATCTGGTATGCATTTGGGGTAGCCTGGTTAAGTTCCAGGGGGGTGGGGTTGTTGTAAAGACTATGCTTTGTGCTAGAGTGCAGATTCGCTGGGTTTTTGTAGCTGGGCTTACCCCTGTCTTTCAAAGCTCAATGTCTCCCTCAAATTAAGGGGGGGTTGTGTCTGGCTGGGTGTCATGTTGTTGCACAGACACAGGGCTATCATCTGGTATGCATTTGGGGTAGCCTGGTTAAATTCCAGGGGGGTGGGGTTGTTGTAAAGACTATGCTTTGTGCTAGAGTGCAGATTCGCTGGGTTTTTGTAGCTGGGCTTACCCCTGTCTTTCAAAGCTCAATGTCTCCCTCAAATTAAGGGGGGGTTGTGTCTGGCTGGGTGTCATGTTGTTGCACAGACACAGGGCTATCATCTGGTATGCATTTGGGGTAGCCTGGTTAAATTCCAGGGGGGTGGGGTTGTTGTAAAGACTATGCTTTGTGCTAGAGTGCAGATTCGCTGGGTTTTTGTAGCTGGGCTTACCCCTGTCTTTCAAAGCTCAATGTCTCCCTCAAATTAAGGGGGGGTTGTGTCTGGCTGGGTGTCATGTTGTTGCACAGACACAGGGCTATCATCTGGTATGCATTTGGGGTAGCCTGGTTAAATTCCAGGGGGGTGGGGTTGTTGTAAAGACTATGCTTTGTGCTAGAGTGCAGATTCGCTGGGTTTTTGTAGCTGGGCTTACCCCTGTCTTTCAAAGCTCAATGTCTCCCTCAAATTAAGGGGGGGTTGTGTCTGGCTGGGTGTCATGTTGTTGCACAGACACAGGGCTATCATCTGGTATGCATTTGGGGTAGCCTGGTTAAATTCCAGGGGGGTGGGGTTGTTGTGAAGACTATGCTTTGTGCTAGAGGGCGGATTCGCTGAGTTTTTGTACCGGGGCTACCCCTGTCTTTCAAAGGTCAATGTCTCACTCAAATTAAGGGTGGGTTGTGTCTGGCTGGGTGCCATGTTGTTGCACAGACACGGGGCTATCGTCTGGTATGCATTTGGGGTAGCCTGGTTAAATTCCAGGGAAGTGGGGTTGTTGTAAAGTTTGATGTGTTTTTGCACTCTTATGCAGTTTGTTTGTGCTGTTTGCATGCAAGCAATGACCCACCCTGTTGATAATGTTCCTAGTCAGCAAGCAGTTGAACTGCTGGTTTTAGGACTTGGTATTGTTGAGCAGTGTTGGCTTAGATTGTTTCAGTGGGAGACCAGCTTCAATTAAAAATGGGGTGAACTGGGGAATTGGCTTTGCAATCGGTGACACCGACACTAAAAATTGCTTCTTAAAATGCCTTATTTTCCAGATTAATGAGGAAAACTTCACTTTTGTTACTTTCAAGACAGATGATTCTATCAAATGGAAGCTCATGTATTCAATAATTTCTTTTTGAGGTGAGATTTTACTTTTCAAGTAACAAGGGCCATCAAATTAACAATCAGTGTGAGAGACTGACATTTTTTAGTAGCCCGGTTTTCAAAAAACCAGGTATATATCTCCAGGGATTCACCATCCAAATACCTCTTTCACTGTAAAAAATAAAAATGTTAGTAGGAATTGACAGTTAAGATGCAGAAAGGTCAATAATTGGAGATAATCTCCAGGGATTCACCATCCAAATACCTCTTTCACTGTAAAAAATAAAAATGTTAGTAGGAATTGACAGTTAAGATGCAGAAAGGTCAATAATTGGAGATATTATCTCCAGGGATTCACCATCCAAATACCTCTTTCACTGTAAAAAATAAAAATGTTAGTAGGAATTGACAGTTAAGATGCAGAAAGGTCAATAATTGGAGATCTCCAGGGATTCACCATCCAAATACCTCTTTCACTGTAAAAAATAAAAATGTTAGTAGGAATTGACAGTTAAGATGCAGAAAGGTCAATAATTGGAGATATCTACCTGGAGTTTTGAAAACCGGGTTGCCTGAAATCTTAAGTCAAGTCCAGCACATTGCAGGCAATCTTTTAAAACTTAATTTGCTTAAAGCCCTGATACTTTTAGTGTAAAAATAACAATCTCGCTCTTCAGGACTAACCACCCTCACCTCTTAACCATGGGCTTCAAATAACTTCCTGCAAGTGACAGAAATCAGTGCAAATTCCAGAAAATTTGCACGAGGGGGGCAACAGTCCGTCCCGTAGGGACGGGCTGTTGCCCCCGTTGGCCCAGATAATATTTTTTGAGGGGGGCTTCCGTCAAACTAAGTGTCATGTTGTTGCACAGACACAGGGCTATCATCTGGTATGCATTTGGGGTAGCCTGGTTAAATTCCAGGGGGGTGGGGTTGTTGTAAAGACTATGCTTTGTGCTAGAGGGCGGATTCGCTGAGTTTTTGTACCGGGGCTACCCGTGTCTTTCAAAGGTCAATGTCTCACTCAAATTAAGGGTGGGTTGTGTCTGGCTGGGTGCCATGTTGTTGCACAGACACGGGGCTATCGTCTGGTATGCATTTGGGGTAGCCTGGTTAAATTCCAGGGAAGTGGGGTTGTTGTAAAGTTTGATGTGTTTTTGCACTCTTATGCAGTTTGTTTGTGCTGTTTGCATGCAAGCAATGACCCACCCTGTTGATAATGTTCCTAGTCAGCAAGCAGTTGAACTGCTGGTTTTAGGACTTGGTATTGTTGAGCAGTGTTGGCTTAGATTGTTTCAGTGGGAGACCAGCTTCAATTAAAAATGGGGTGAACTGGGGAATTGGCTTTGCAATCGGTGACACCGACACTAAAAATTGCTTCTTAAAATGCCTTATTTTCCAGATTAATGAGGAAAACTTCACTTTTGTTACTTTCAAGACAGATGATTCTATCAAATGGAAGCTCATGTATTCAATAATTTCTTTTTGAGGTGAGATTTTACTTTTCAAGTAACAAGGGCCATCAAATTAACAATCAGTGTGAGAGACTGACATTTTTTAGTAGCCCGGTTTTCAAAAAACCAGGTATATATCTCCAGGGATTCACCATCCAAATACCTCTTTCACTGTAAAAAATAAAAATGTTAGTAGGAATTGACAGTTAAGATGCAGAAAGGTCAATAATTGGAGATATCTACCTGGAGTTTTGAAAACCGGGTTGCCTGAAATCTTAAGTCAAGTCCAGCACATTGCAGGCAATCTTTTAAAACTTAATTTGCTTAAAGCCCTGATACTTTTAGTGTAAAAATAACAATCTCGCTCTTCAGGACTAACCACCCTCACCTCTTAACCATGGGCTTCAAATAACTTCCTGCAAGTGACAGAAATCAGTGCAAATTCCAGAAAATTTGCACGAGGGGGGCAACAGTCCGTCCCGTAGGGACGGGCTGTTGCCCCCGTTGGCCCAGATAATATTTTTTGAGGGGGGCTTCCGTCAAACTAAGTGTCATGTTGTTGCACAGACACAGGGCTATCATCTGGTATGCATTTGGGGTAGCCTGGTTAAATTCCAGGGGGGTGGGGTTGTTGTAAAGACTATGCTTTGTGCTAGAGTGCAGATTCGCTGGGTTTTTGTAGCTGGGCTTACCCCTGTCTTTCAAAGCTCAATGTCTCCCTCAAATTAAGGGGGGGTTGTGTCTGGCTGGGTGTCATGTTGTTGCACAGACACAGGGCTATCATCTGGTATGCATTTGGGGTAGCCTGGTTAAATTCCAGGGGGGTGGGGTTGTTGTAAAGACTATGCTTTGTGCTAGAGTGCAGATTCGCTGGGTTTTTGTAGCTGGGCTTACCCCTGTCTTTCAAAGCTCAATGTCTCCCTCAAATTAAGGGGGGGTTGTGTCTGGCTGGGTGTCATGTTGTTGCACAGACACAGGGCTATCATCTGGTATGCATTTGGGGTAGCCTGGTTAAATTCCAGGGGGGTGGGGTTGTTGTAAAGACTATGCTTTGTGCTAGAGGGCGGATTCGCTGAGTTTTTGTACCGGGGCTACCCCTGTCTTTCAAAGGTCAATGTCTCACTCAAATTAAGGGTGGGTTGTGTCTGGCTGGGTGCCATGTTGTTGCACAGACACGGGGCTATCGTCTGGTATGCATTTGGGGTAGCCTGGTTAAATTCCAGGGAAGTGGGGTTGTTGTAAAGTTTGATGTGTTTTTGCACTCTTATGCAGTTTGTTTGTGCTGTTTGCATGCAAGCAATGACCCACCCTGTTGATAATGTTCCTAGTCAGCAAGCAGTTGAACTGCTGGTTTTAGGACTTGGTATTGTTGAGCAGTGTTGGCTTAGATTGTTTCAGTGGGAGACCAGCTTCAATTAAAAATGGGGTGAACTGGGGAATTGGCTTTGCAATCGGTGACACCGACACTAAAAATTGCTTCTTAAAATGCCTTATTTTCCAGATTAATGAGGAAAACTTCACTTTTGTTACTTTCAAGACAGATGATTCTATCAAATGGAAGCTCATGTATTCAATAATTTCTTTTTGAGGTGAGATTTTACTTTTCAAGTAACAAGGGCCATCAAATTAACAATCAGTGTGAGAGACTGACATTTTTTAGTAGCCCGGTTTTCAAAAAACCAGGTATATATCTCCAGGGATTCACCATCCAAATACCTCTTTCACTGTAAAAAATAAAAATGTTAGTAGGAATTGACAGTTAAGATGCAGAAAGGTCAATAATTGGAGATAATATCTCCAGGGATTCACCATCCAAATACCTCTTTCACTGTAAAAAATAAAAATGTTAGTAGGAATTGACAGTTAAGATGCAGAAAGGTCAATAATTGGAGATATCTACCTGTAGTTTTGAAAACCGGGTTGCCTGAAATCTTAAGTCAAGTCCAGCACATTGCAGGCAATCTTTTAAAACTTAATTTGCTTAAAGCCCTGATACTTTTAGTGTAAAAATAACAATCTCGCTCTTCAGGACTAACCACCCTCACCTCTTAACCATGGGCTTCAAATAACTTCCTGGAAGTGACAGAAATCAGTGCAAATTCCAGAAAATTTGCACGAGGGGGGCAACAGTCCGTCCCGTAGGGACGGGCTGTTGCCCCCGTTGGCCCAGATAATATTTTTTGAGGGGGGCTTCCGTCAAACTAAGTGTCATGTTGTTGCACAGACACAGGGCTATCATCTGGTATGCATTTGGGGTAGCCTGGTTAAATTCCAGGGGGGTGGGGTTGTTGTAAAGACTATGCTTTGTGCTAGAGTGCAGATTCGCTGGGTTTTTGTAGCTGGGCTTACCCCTGTCTTTCAAAGCTCAATGTCTCCCTCAAATTAAGGGGGGGTTGTGTCTGGCTGGGTGTCATGTTGTTGCACAGACACAGGGCTATCATCTGGTATGCATTTGGGGTAGCCTGGTTAAATTCCAGGGGGGTGGGGTTGTTGTAAAGACTATGCTTTGTGCTAGAGTGCAGATTCGCTGGGTTTTTGTAGCTGGGCTTACCCCTGTCTTTCAAAGCTCAATGTCTCCCTCAAATTAAGGGGGGGTTGTGTCTGGCTGGGTGTCATGTTGTTGCACAGACACAGGGCTATCATCTGGTATGCATTTGGGGTAGCCTGGTTAAATTCCAGGGGGGTGGGGTTGTTGTAAAGACTATGCTTTGTGCTAGAGTGCAGATTCGCTGGGTTTTTGTAGCTGGGCTTACCCCTGTCTTTCAAAGCTCAATGTCTCCCTCAAATTAAGGGGGGGTTGTGTCTGGCTGGGTGTCATGTTGTTGCACAGACACAGGGCTATCATCTGGTATGCATTTGGGGTAGCCTGGTTAAATTCCAGGGGGGTGGGGTTGTTGTAAAGACTATGCTTTGTGCTAGAGTGCAGATTCGCTGGGTTTTTGTAGCTGGGCTTACCCCTGTCTTTCAAAGCTCAATGTCTCCCTCAAATTAAGGGGGGATGTGTCTGGCTGGGTGTCATGTTGTTGCACAGACACAGGGCTATCATCTGGTATGCATTTGGGGTAGCCTGGTTAAATTCCAGGGGGGTGGGGTTGTTGTAAAGACTATGCTTTGTGCTAGAGTGCAGATTCGCTGGGTTTTTGTAGCTGGGCTTACCCCTGTCTTTCAAAGCTCAATGTCTCCCTCAAATTAAGGGGGGGTTGTGTCTGGCTGGGTGTCATGTTGTTCCACAGACACAGGGCTATCATCTGGTATGCATTTGGGGTAGCCTGGTTAAGTTCCAGGGGGGTGGGGTTGTTGTAAAGACTATGCTTTGTGCTAGAGTGCAGATTCGCTGGGTTTTTGTAGCTGGGCTTACCCCTGTCTTTCAAAGCTCAATGTCTCCCTCAAATTAAGGGGGAGTTGTGTCTGGCTGGGTGTCATGTTGTTGCACAGACACAGGGCTATCATCTGGTATGCATTTGGGGTAGCCTGGTTAAGTTCCAGGGGGGTGGGGTTGTTGTAAAGACTATGCTTTGTGCTAGAGTGCAGATTCGCTGGGTTTTTGTAGCTGGGCTTACCCCTGTCTTTCAAAGCTCAATGTCTCCCTCAAATTAAGGGGGGGTTGTGTCTGGCTGGGTGTCATGTTGTTGCACAGACACAGGGCTATCATCTGGTATGCATTTGGGGTAGCCTGGTTAAATTCCAGGGGGGTGGGGTTGTTGTAAAGACTATGCTTTGTGCTAGAGTGCAGATTCGCTGGGTTTTTGTAGCTGGGCTTACCCCTGTCTTTCAAAGCTCAATGTCTCCCTCAAATTAAGGGGGGGTTGTGTCTGGCTGGGTGTCATGTTGTTGCACAGACACAGGGCTATCATCTGGTATGCATTTGGGGTAGCCTGGTTAAATTCCAGGGGGGTGGGGTTGTTGTAAAGACTATGCTTTGTGCTAGAGTGCAGATTCGCTGGGTTTTTGTAGCTGGGCTTACCCCTGTCTTTCAAAGCTCAATGTCTCCCTCAAATTAAGGGGGGGTTGTGTCTGGCTGGGTGTCATGTTGTTGCACAGACACAGGGCTATCATCTGGTATGCATTTGGGGTAGCCTGGTTAAATTCCAGGGGGGTGGGGTTGTTGTAAAGACTATGCTTTGTGCTAGAGTGCAGATTCGCTGGGTTTTTGTAGCTGGGCTTACCCCTGTCTTTCAAAGCTCAATGTCTCCCTCAAATTAAGGGGGGGTTGTGTCTGGCTGGGTGTCATGTTGTTGCACAGACACAGGGCTATCATCTGGTATGCATTTGGGGTAGCCTGGTTAAATTCCAGGGGGGTGGGGTTGTTGTGAAGACTATGCTTTGTGCT
Source organism: Porites lutea (assembly GCF_958299795.1). Lineage (NCBI taxonomy): Eukaryota > Metazoa > Cnidaria > Anthozoa > Scleractinia > Poritidae > Porites > Porites lutea. Next base: position 14,499 of record NW_027332364.1, on the reverse strand, counting down.
AGAGGGCGGATTCGCTGAGTTTTTGTACCGGGGCTACCCCTGTCTTTCAAAGGTCAATGTCTCACTCAAATTAAGGGTGGGTTGTGTCTGGCTGGGTGCCATGTTGTTGCACAGACACGGGGCTATCGTCTGGTATGCATTTGGGGTAGCCTGGTTAAATTCCAGGGAAGTGGGGTTGTTGTAAAGTTTGATGTGTTTTTGCACTCTTATGCAGTTTGTTTGTGCTGTTTGCATGCAAGCAATGACCCACCCTGTTGATAATGTTCCTAGTCAGCAAGCAGTTGAACTGCTGGTTTTAGGACTTGGTATTGTTGAGCAGTGTTGGCTTAGATTGTTTCAGTGGGAGACCAGCTTCAATTAAAAATGGGGTGAACTGGGGAATTGGCTTTGCAATCGGTGACACCGACACTAAAAATTGCTTCTTAAAATGCCTTATTTTCCAGATTAATGAGGAAAACTTCACTTTTGTTACTTTCAAGACAGATGATTCTATCAAATGGAAGCTCATGTATTCAATAATTTCTTTTTGAGGTGAGATTTTACTTTTCAAGTAACAAGGGCCATCAAATTAACAATCAGTGTGAGAGACTGACATTTTTTAGTAGCCCGGTTTTCAAAAAACCAGGTATATATCTCCAGGGATTCACCATCCAAATACCTCTTTCACTGTAAAAAATAAAAATGTTAGTAGGAATTGACAGTTAAGATGCAGAAAGGTCAATAATTGGAGATATCTACCTGGAGTTTTGAAAACCGGGTTGCCTGAAATCTTAAGTCAAGTCCAGCACATTGCAGGCAATCTTTTAAAACTTAATTTGCTTAAAGCCCTGATACTTTTAGTGTAAAAATAACAATCTCGCTCTTCAGGACTAACCACCCTCACCTCTTAACCATGGGCTTCAAATAACTTCCTGCAAGTGACAGAAATCAGTGCAAATTCCAGAAAATTTGCACGAGGGGGGCAACAGTCCGTCCCGTAGGGACGGGCTGTTGCCCCCGTTGGCCCAGATAATATTTTTTGAGGGGGGCTTCCGTCAAACTAAGTGTCATGTTGTTGCACAGACACAGGGCTATCATCTGGTATGCATTTGGGGTAGCCTGGTTAAATTCCAGGGGGGTGGGGTTGTTGTAAAGACTATGCTTTGTGCTAGAGTGCAGATTCGCTGGGTTTTTGTAGCTGGGCTTACCCCTGTCTTTCAAAGCTCAATGTCTCCCTCAAATTAAGGGGGGGTTGTGTCTGGCTGGGTGTCATGTTGTTGCACAGACACAGGGCTATCATCTGGTATGCATTTGGGGTAGCCTGGTTAAATTCCAGGGGGGTGGGGTTGTTGTAAAGACTATGCTTTGTGCTAGAGTGCAGATTCGCTGGGTTTTTGTAGCTGGGCTTACCCCTGTCTTTCAAAGCTCAATGTCTCCCTCAAATTAAGGGGGGGTTGTGTCTGGCTGGGTGTCATGTTGTTGCACAGACACAGGGCTATCATCTGGTATGCATTTGGGGTAGCCTGGTTAAATTCCAGGGGGGTGGGGTTGTTGTAAAGACTATGCTTTGTGCTAGAGGGCGGATTCGCTGAGTTTTTGTACCGGGGCTACCCCTGTCTTTCAAAGGTCAATGTCTCACTCAAATTAAGGGTGGGTTGTGTCTGGCTGGGTGCCATGTTGTTGCACAGACACGGGGCTATCGTCTGGTATGCATTTGGGGTAGCCTGGTTAAATTCCAGGGAAGTGGGGTTGTTGTAAAGTTTGATGTGTTTTTGCACTCTTATGCAGTTTGTTTGTGCTGTTTGCATGCAAGCAATGACCCACCCTGTTGATAATGTTCCTAGTCAGCAAGCAGTTGAACTGCTGGTTTTAGGACTTGGTATTGTTGAGCAGTGTTGGCTTAGATTGTTTCAGTGGGAGACCAGCTTCAATTAAAAATGGGGTGAACTGGGGAATTGGCTTTGCAATCGGTGACACCGACACTAAAAATTGCTTCTTAAAATGCCTTATTTTCCAGATTAATGAGGAAAACTTCACTTTTGTTACTTTCAAGACAGATGATTCTATCAAATGGAAGCTCATGTATTCAATAATTTCTTTTTGAGGTGAGATTTTACTTTTCAAGTAACAAGGGCCATCAAATTAACAATCAGTGTGAGAGACTGACATTTTTTAGTAGCCCGGTTTTCAAAAAACCAGGTATATATCTCCAGGGATTCACCATCCAAATACCTCTTTCACTGTAAAAAATAAAAATGTTAGTAGGAATTGACAGTTAAGATGCAGAAAGGTCAATAATTGGAGATAATATCTCCAGGGATTCACCATCCAAATACCTCTTTCACTGTAAAAAATAAAAATGTTAGTAGGAATTGACAGTTAAGATGCAGAAAGGTCAATAATTGGAGATATCTACCTGTAGTTTTGAAAACCGGGTTGCCTGAAATCTTAAGTCAAGTCCAGCACATTGCAGGCAATCTTTTAAAACTTAATTTGCTTAAAGCCCTGATACTTTTAGTGTAAAAATAACAATCTCGCTCTTCAGGACTAACCACCCTCACCTCTTAACCATGGGCTTCAAATAACTTCCTGGAAGTGACAGAAATCAGTGCAAATTCCAGAAAATTTGCACGAGGGGGGCAACAGTCCGTCCCGTAGGGACGGGCTGTTGCCCCCGTTGGCCCAGATAATATTTTTTGAGGGGGGCTTCCGTCAAACTAAGTGTCATGTTGTTGCACAGACACAGGGCTATCATCTGGTATGCATTTGGGGTAGCCTGGTTAAATTCCAGGGGGGTGGGGTTGTTGTAAAGACTATGCTTTGTGCTAGAGTGCAGATTCGCTGGGTTTTTGTAGCTGGGCTTACCCCTGTCTTTCAAAGCTCAATGTCTCCCTCAAATTAAGGGGGGGTTGTGTCTGGCTGGGTGTCATGTTGTTGCACAGACACAGGGCTATCATCTGGTATGCATTTGGGGTAGCCTGGTTAAATTCCAGGGGGGTGGGGTTGTTGTAAAGACTATGCTTTGTGCTAGAGTGCAGATTCGCTGGGTTTTTGTAGCTGGGCTTACCCCTGTCTTTCAAAGCTCAATGTCTCCCTCAAATTAAGGGGGGGTTGTGTCTGGCTGGGTGTCATGTTGTTGCACAGACACAGGGCTATCATCTGGTATGCATTTGGGGTAGCCTGGTTAAATTCCAGGGGGGTGGGGTTGTTGTAAAGACTATGCTTTGTGCTAGAGTGCAGATTCGCTGGGTTTTTGTAGCTGGGCTTACCCCTGTCTTTCAAAGCTCAATGTCTCCCTCAAATTAAGGGGGGGTTGTGTCTGGCTGGGTGTCATGTTGTTGCACAGACACAGGGCTATCATCTGGTATGCATTTGGGGTAGCCTGGTTAAATTCCAGGGGGGTGGGGTTGTTGTAAAGACTATGCTTTGTGCTAGAGTGCAGATTCGCTGGGTTTTTGTAGCTGGGCTTACCCCTGTCTTTCAAAGCTCAATGTCTCCCTCAAATTAAGGGGGGATGTGTCTGGCTGGGTGTCATGTTGTTGCACAGACACAGGGCTATCATCTGGTATGCATTTGGGGTAGCCTGGTTAAATTCCAGGGGGGTGGGGTTGTTGTAAAGACTATGCTTTGTGCTAGAGTGCAGATTCGCTGGGTTTTTGTAGCTGGGCTTACCCCTGTCTTTCAAAGCTCAATGTCTCCCTCAAATTAAGGGGGGGTTGTGTCTGGCTGGGTGTCATGTTGTTCCACAGACACAGGGCTATCATCTGGTATGCATTTGGGGTAGCCTGGTTAAGTTCCAGGGGGGTGGGGTTGTTGTAAAGACTATGCTTTGTGCTAGAGTGCAGATTCGCTGGGTTTTTGTAGCTGGGCTTACCCCTGTCTTTCAAAGCTCAATGTCTCCCTCAAATTAAGGGGGAGTTGTGTCTGGCTGGGTGTCATGTTGTTGCACAGACACAGGGCTATCATCTGGTATGCATTTGGGGTAGCCTGGTTAAGTTCCAGGGGGGTGGGGTTGTTGTAAAGACTATGCTTTGTGCTAGAGTGCAGATTCGCTGGGTTTTTGTAGCTGGGCTTACCCCTGTCTTTCAAAGCTCAATGTCTCCCTCAAATTAAGGGGGGGTTGTGTCTGGCTGGGTGTCATGTTGTTGCACAGACACAGGGCTATCATCTGGTATGCATTTGGGGTAGCCTGGTTAAATTCCAGGGGGGTGGGGTTGTTGTAAAGACTATGCTTTGTGCTAGAGTGCAGATTCGCTGGGTTTTTGTAGCTGGGCTTACCCCTGTCTTTCAAAGCTCAATGTCTCCCTCAAATTAAGGGGGGGTTGTGTCTGGCTGGGTGTCATGTTGTTGCACAGACACAGGGCTATCATCTGGTATGCATTTGGGGTAGCCTGGTTAAATTCCAGGGGGGTGGGGTTGTTGTAAAGACTATGCTTTGTGCTAGAGTGCAGATTCGCTGGGTTTTTGTAGCTGGGCTTACCCCTGTCTTTCAAAGCTCAATGTCTCCCTCAAATTAAGGGGGGGTTGTGTCTGGCTGGGTGTCATGTTGTTGCACAGACACAGGGCTATCATCTGGTATGCATTTGGGGTAGCCTGGTTAAATTCCAGGGGGGTGGGGTTGTTGTAAAGACTATGCTTTGTGCTAGAGTGCAGATTCGCTGGGTTTTTGTAGCTGGGCTTACCCCTGTCTTTCAAAGCTCAATGTCTCCCTCAAATTAAGGGGGGGTTGTGTCTGGCTGGGTGTCATGTTGTTGCACAGACACAGGGCTATCATCTGGTATGCATTTGGGGTAGCCTGGTTAAATTCCAGGGGGGTGGGGTTGTTGTGAAGACTATGCTTTGTGCTAGAGGGCGGATTCGCTGAGTTTTTGTACCGGGGCTACCCCTGTCTTTCAAAGGTCAATGTCTCACTCAAATTAAGGGTGGGTTGTGTCTGGCTGGGTGCCATGTTGTTGCACAGACACGGGGCTATCGTCTGGTATGCATTTGGGGTAGCCTGGTTAAATTCCAGGGAAGTGGGGTTGTTGTAAAGTTTGATGTGTTTTTGCACTCTTATGCAGTTTGTTTGTGCTGTTTGCATGCAAGCAATGACCCACCCTGTTGATAATGTTCCTAGTCAGCAAGCAGTTGAACTGCTGGTTTTAGGACTTGGTATTGTTGAGCAGTGTTGGCTTAGATTGTTTCAGTGGGAGACCAGCTTCAATTAAAAATGGGGTGAACTGGGGAATTGGCTTTGCAATCGGTGACACCGACACTAAAAATTGCTTCTTAAAATGCCTTATTTTCCAGATTAATGAGGAAAACTTCACTTTTGTTACTTTCAAGACAGATGATTCTATCAAATGGAAGCTCATGTATTCAATAATTTCTTTTTGAGGTGAGATTTTACTTTTCAAGTAACAAGGGCCATCAAATTAACAATCAGTGTGAGAGACTGACATTTTTTAGTAGCCCGGTTTTCAAAAAACCAGGTATATATCTCCAGGGATTCACCATCCAAATACCTCTTTCACTGTAAAAAATAAAAATGTTAGTAGGAATTGACAGTTAAGATGCAGAAAGGTCAATAATTGGAGATATCTACCTGGAGTTTTGAAAACCGGGTTGCCTGAAATCTTAAGTCAAGTCCAGCACATTGCAGGCAATCTTTTAAAACTTAATTTGCTTAAAGCCCTGATACTTTTAGTGTAAAAATAACAATCTCGCTCTTCAGGACTAACCACCCTCACCTCTTAACCATGGGCTTCAAATAACTTCCTGCAAGTGACAGAAATCAGTGCAAATTCCAGAAAATTTGCACGAGGGGGGCAACAGTCCGTCCCGTAGGGACGGGCTGTTGCCCCCGTTGGCCCAGATAATATTTTTTGAGGGGGGCTTCCGTCAAACTAAGTGTCATGTTGTTGCACAGACACAGGGCTATCATCTGGTATGCATTTGGGGTAGCCTGGTTAAATTCCAGGGGGGTGGGGTTGTTGTAAAGACTATGCTTTGTGCTAGAGGGCGGATTCGCTGAGTTTTTGTACCGGGGCTACCCCTGTCTTTCAAAGGTCAATGTCTCACTCAAATTAAGGGTGGGTTGTGTCTGGCTGGGTGTCATGTTGTTGCACAGACACAGGGCTATCATCTGGTATGCATTTGGGGTAGCCTGGTTAAATTCCAGGGGGGTGGGGTTGTTGTAAAGACTATGCTTTGTGCTAGAGTGCAGATTCGCTGGGTTTTTGTAGCTGGGCTTACCCCTGTCTTTCAAAGCTCAATGTCTCCCTCAAATTAAGGGGGGTTGTGTCTGGCTGGGTGTCATGTTGTTGCACAGACACAGGGCTATCATCTGGTATGCATTTGGGGTAGCCTGGTTAAATTCCAGGGGGGTGGGGTTGTTGTAAAGACTATGCTTTGTGCTAGAGTGCAGATTCGCTGGGTTTTTGTAGCTGGGCTTACCCCTGTCTTTCAAAGCTCAATGTCTCCCTCAAATTAAGGGGGGGTTGTGTCTGGCTGGGTGTCATGTTGTTCCACAGACACAGGGCTATCATCTGGTATGCATTTGGGGTAGCCTGGTTAAGTTCCAGGGGGGTGGGGTTGTTGTAAAGACTATGCTTTGTGCTAGAGTGCAGATTCGCTGGGTTTTTGTAGCTGGGCTTACCCCTGTCTTTCAAAGCTCAATGTCTCCCTCAAATTAAGGGGGAGTTGTGTCTGGCTGGGTGTCATGTTGTTGCACAGACACAGGGCTATCATCTGGTATGCATTTGGGGTAGCCTGGTTAAATTCCAGGGGGGTGGGGTTGTTGTAAAGACTATGCTTTGTGCTAGAGTGCAGATTCGCTGGGTTTTTGTAGCTGGGCTTACCCCTGTCTTTCAAAGCTCAATGTCTCCCTCAAATTAAGGGGGGGTTGTGTCTGGCTGGGTGTCATGTTGTTGCACAGACACAGGGCTATCATCTGGTATGCATTTGGGGTAGCCTGGTTAAATTCCAGGGGGGTGGGGTTGTTGTAAAGACTATGCTTTGTGCTAGAGTGCAGATTCGCTGGGTTTTTGTAGCTGGGCTTACCCCTGTCTTTCAAAGCTCAATGTCTCCCTCAAATTAAGGGGGGGTTGTGTCTGGCTGGGTGTCATGTTGTTCCACAGACACAGGGCTATCATCTGGTATGCATTTGGGGTAGCCTGGTTAAGTTCCAGGGGGGTGGGGTTGTTGTAAAGACTATGCTTTGTGCTAGAGTGCAGATTCGCTGGGTTTTTGTAGCTGGGCTTACCCCTGTCTTTCAAAGCTCAATGTCTCCCTCAAATTAAGGGGGAGTTGTGTCTGGCTGGGTGTCATGTTGTTGCACAGACACAGGGCTATCATCTGGTATGCATTTGGGGTAGCCTGGTTAAGTTCCAGGGGGGTGGGGTTGTTGTAAAGACTATGCTTTGTGCTAGAGTGCAGATTCGCTGGGTTTTTGTAGCTGGGCTTACCCCTGTCTTTCAAAGCTCAATGTCTCCCTCAAATTAAGGGGGGGTTGTGTCTGGCTGGGTGTCATGTTGTTGCACAGACACAGGGCTATCATCTGGTATGCATTTGGGGTAGCCTGGTTAAATTCCAGGGGGGTGGGGTTGTTGTAAAGACTATGCTTTGTGCTAGAGTGCAGATTCGCTGGGTTTTTGTAGCTGGGCTTACCCCTGTCTTTCAAAGCTCAATGTCTCCCTCAAATTAAGGGGGGGTTGTGTCTGGCTGGGTGTCATGTTGTTGCACAGACACAGGGCTATCATCTGGTATGCATTTGGGGTAGCCTGGTTAAATTCCAGGGGGGTGGGGTTGTTGTAAAGACTATGCTTTGTGCTAGAGTGCAGATTCGCTGGGTTTTTGTAGCTGGGCTTACCCCTGTCTTTCAAAGCTCAATGTCTCCCTCAAATTAAGGGGGGGTTGTGTCTGGCTGGGTGTCATGTTGTTGCACAGACACAGGGCTATCATCTGGTATGCATTTGGGGTAGCCTGGTTAAATTCCAGGGGGGTGGGGTTGTTGTAAAGACTATGCTTTGTGCTAGAGTGCAGATTCGCTGGGTTTTTGTAGCTGGGCTTACCCCTGTCTTTCAAAGCTCAATGTCTCCCTCAAATTAAGGGGGGGTTGTGTCTGGCTGGGTGTCATGTTGTTGCACAGACACAGGGCTATCATCTGGTATGCATTTGGGGTAGCCTGGTTAAATTCCAGGGGGGTGGGGTTGTTGTGAAGACTATGCTTTGTGCTAGAGGGCGGATTCGCTGAGTTTTTGTACCGGGGCTACCCCTGTCTTTCAAAGGTCAATGTCTCACTCAAATTAAGGGTGGGTTGTGTCTGGCTGGGTGCCATGTTGTTGCACAGACACGGGGCTATCGTCTGGTATGCATTTGGGGTAGCCTGGTTAAATTCCAGGGAAGTGGGGTTGTTGTAAAGTTTGATGTGTTTTTGCACTCTTATGCAGTTTGTTTGTGCTGTTTGCATGCAAGCAATGACCCACCCTGTTGATAATGTTCCTAGTCAGCAAGCAGTTGAACTGCTGGTTTTAGGACTTGGTATTGTTGAGCAGTGTTGGCTTAGATTGTTTCAGTGGGAGACCAGCTTCAATTAAAAATGGGGTGAACTGGGGAATTGGCTTTGCAATCGGTGACACCGACACTAAAAATTGCTTCTTAAAATGCCTTATTTTCCAGATTAATGAGGAAAACTTCACTTTTGTTACTTTCAAGACAGATGATTCTATCAAATGGAAGCTCATGTATTCAATAATTTCTTTTTGAGGTGAGATTTTACTTTTCAAGTAACAAGGGCCATCAAATTAACAATCAGTGTGAGAGACTGACATTTTTTAGTAGCCCGGTTTTCAAAAAACCAGGTATATATCTCCAGGGATTCACCATCCAAATACCTCTTTCACTGTAAAAAATAAAAATGTTAGTAGGAATTGACAGTTAAGATGCAGAAAGGTCAATAATTGGAGATATCTACCTGGAGTTTTGAAAACCGGGTTGCCTGAAATCTTAAGTCAAGTCCAGCACATTGCAGGCAATCTTTTAAAACTTAATTTGCTTAAAGCCCTGATACTTTTAGTGTAAAAATAACAATCTCGCTCTTCAGGACTAACCACCCTCACCTCTTAACCATGGGCTTCAAATAACTTCCTGCAAGTGACAGAAATCAGTGCAAATTCCAGAAAATTTGCACGAGGGGGGCAACAGTCCGTCCCGTAGGGACGGGCTGTTGCCCCCGTTGGCCCAGATAATATTTTTTGAGGGGGGCTTCCGTCAAACTAAGTGTCATGTTGTTGCACAGACACAGGGCTATCATCTGGTATGCATTTGGGGTAGCCTGGTTAAATTCCAGGGGGGTGGGGTTGTTGTAAAGACTATGCTTTGTGCTAGAGTGCAGATTCGCTGGGTTTTTGTAGCTGGGCTTACCCCTGTCTTTCAAAGCTCAATGTCTCCCTCAAATTAAGGGGGGGTTGTGTCTGGCTGGGTGTCATGTTGTTGCACAGACACAGGGCTATCATCTGGTATGCATTTGGGGTAGCCTGGTTAAATTCCAGGGGGGTGGGGTTGTTGTAAAGACTATGCTTTGTGCTAGAGTGCAGATTCGCTGGGTTTTTGTAGCTGGGCTTACCCCTGTCTTTCAAAGCTCAATGTCTCCCTCAAATTAAGGGGGGGTTGTGTCTGGCTGGGTGTCATGTTGTTGCACAGACACAGGGCTATCATCTGGTATGCATTTGGGGTAGCCTGGTTAAATTCCAGGGGGGTGGGGTTGTTGTGAAGACTATGCTTTGTGCTAGAGGGCGGATTCGCTGAGTTTTTGTACCGGGGCTACCCCTGTCTTTCAAAGGTCAATGTCTCACTCAAATTAAGGGTGGGTTGTGTCTGGCTGGGTGCCATGTTGTTGCACAGACACGGGGCTATCGTCTGGTATGCATTTGGGGTAGCCTGGTTAAATTCCAGGGAAGTGGGGTTGTTGTAAAGTTTGATGTGTTTTTGCACTCTTATGCAGTTTGTTTGTGCTGTTTGCATGCAAGCAATGACCCACCCTGTTGATAATGTTCCTAGTCAGCAAGCAGTTGAACTGCTGGTTTTAGGACTTGGTATTGTTGAGCAGTGTTGGCTTAGATTGTTTCAGTGGGAGACCAGCTTCAATTAAAAATGGGGTGAACTGGGGAATTGGCTTTGCAATCGGTGACACCGACACTAAAAATTGCTTCTTAAAATGCCTTATTTTCCAGATTAATGAGGAAAACTTCACTTTTGTTACTTTCAAGACAGATGATTCTATCAAATGGAAGCTCATGTATTCAATAATTTCTTTTTGAGGTGAGATTTTACTTTTCAAGTAACAAGGGCCATCAAATTAACAATCAGTGTGAGAGACTGACATTTTTTAGTAGCCCGGTTTTCAAAAAACCAGGTATATATCTCCAGGGATTCACCATCCAAATACCTCTTTCACTGTAAAAAATAAAAATGTTAGTAGGAATTGACAGTTAAGATGCAGAAAGGTCAATAATTGGAGATATCTACCTGGAGTTTTGAAAACCGGGTTGCCTGAAATCTTAAGTCAAGTCCAGCACATTGCAGGCAATCTTTTAAAACTTAATTTGCTTAAAGCCCTGATACTTTTAGTGTAAAAATAACAATCTCGCTCTTCAGGACTAACCACCCTCACCTCTTAACCATGGGCTTCAAATAACTTCCTGCAAGTGACAGAAATCAGTGCAAATTCCAGAAAATTTGCACGAGGGGGGCAACAGTCCGTCCCGTAGGGACGGGCTGTTGCCCCCGTTGGCCCAGATAATATTTTTTGAGGGGGGCTTCCGTCAAACTAAGTGTCATGTTGTTGCACAGACACAGGGCTATCATCTGGTATGCATTTGGGGTAGCCTGGTTAAATTCCAGGGGGGTGGGGTTGTTGTAAAGACTATGCTTTGTGCTAGAGTGCAGATTCGCTGGGTTTTTGTAGCTGGGCTTACCCCTGTCTTTCAAAGCTCAATGTCTCCCTCAAATTAAGGGGGGGTTGTGTCTGGCTGGGTGTCATGTTGTTGCACAGACACAGGGCTATCATCTGGTATGCATTTGGGGTAGCCTGGTTAAATTCCAGGGGGGTGGGGTTGTTGTAAAGACTATGCTTTGTGCTAGAGTGCAGATTCGCTGGGTTTTTGTAGCTGGGCTTACCCCTGTCTTTCAAAGCTCAATGTCTCCCTCAAATTAAGGGGGGGTTGTGTCTGGCTGGGTGTCATGTTGTTGCACAGACACAGGGCTATCATCTGGTATGCATTTGGGGTAGCCTGGTTAAATTCCAGGGGGGTGGGGTTGTTGTAAAGACTATGCTTTGTGCTAGAGTGCAGATTCGCTGGGTTTTTGTAGCTGGGCTTACCCCTGTCTTTCAAAGCTCAATGTCTCCCTCAAATTAAGGGGGGGTTGTGTCTGGCTGGGTGTCATGTTGTTGCACAGACACAGGGCTATCATCTGGTATGCATTTGGGGTAGCCTGGTTAAATTCCAGGGGGGTGGGGTTGTTGTAAAGACTATGCTTTGTGCTAGAGTGCAGATTCGCTGGGTTTTTGTAGCTGGGCTTACCCCTGTCTTTCAAAGCTCAATGTCTCCCTCAAATTAAGGGGGGGTTGTGTCTGGCTGGGTGTCATGTTGTTGCACAGACACAGGGCTATCATCTGGTATGCATTTGGGGTAGCCTGGTTAAATTCCAGGGGGGTGGGGTTGTTGTGAAGACTATGCTTTGTGCTAGAGGGCGGATTCGCTGAGTTTTTGTACCGGGGCTACCCCTGTCTTTCAAAGGTCAATGTCTCACTCAAATTAAGGGTGGGTTGTGTCTGGCTGGGTGCCATGTTGTTGCACAGACACGGGGCTATCGTCTGGTATGCATTTGGGGTAGCCTGGTTAAATTCCAGGGAAGTGGGGTTGTTGTAAAGTTTGATGTGTTTTTGCACTCTTATGCAGTTTGTTTGTGCTGTTTGCATGCAAGCAATGACCCACCCTGTTGATAATGTTCCTAGTCAGCAAGCAGTTGAACTGCTGGTTTTAGGACTTGGTATTGTTGAGCAGTGTTGGCTTAGATTGTTTCAGTGGGAGACCAGCTTCAATTAAAAATGGGGTGAACTGGGGAATTGGCTTTGCAATCGGTGACACCGACACTAAAAATTGCTTCTTAAAATGCCTTATTTTCCAGATTAATGAGGAAAACTTCACTTTTGTTACTTTCAAGACAGATGATTCTATCAAATGGAAGCTCATGTATTCAATAATTTCTTTTTGAGGTGAGATTTTACTTTTCAAGTAACAAGGGCCATCAAATTAACAATCAGTGTGAGAGACTGACATTTTTTAGTAGCCCGGTTTTCAAAAAACCAGGTATATATCTCCAGGGATTCACCATCCAAATACCTCTTTCACTGTAAAAAATAAAAATGTTAGTAGGAATTGACAGTTAAGATGCAGAAAGGTCAATAATTGGAGATATCTACCTGGAGTTTTGAAAACCGGGTTGCCTGAAATCTTAAGTCAAGTCCAGCACATTGCAGGCAATCTTTTAAAACTTAATTTGCTTAAAGCCCTGATACTTTTAGTGTAAAAATAACAATCTCGCTCTTCAGGACTAACCACCCTCACCTCTTAACCATGGGCTTCAAATAACTTCCTGCAAGTGACAGAAATCAGTGCAAATTCCAGAAAATTTGCACGAGGGGGGCAACAGTCCGTCCCGTAGGGACGGGCTGTTGCCCCCGTTGGCCCAGATAATATTTTTTGAGGGGGGCTTCCGTCAAACTAAGTGTCATGTTGTTGCACAGACACAGGGCTATCATCTGGTATGCATTTGGGGTAGCCTGGTTAAATTCCAGGGGGGTGGGGTTGTTGTAAAGACTATGCTTTGTGCTAGAGTGCAGATTCGCTGGGTTTTTGTAGCTGGGCTTACCCCTGTCTTTCAAAGCTCAATGTCTCCCTCAAATTAAGGGGGGGTTGTGTCTGGCTGGGTGTCATGTTGTTGCACAGACACAGGGCTATCATCTGGTATGCATTTGGGGTAGCCTGGTTAAATTCCAGGGGGGTGGGGTTGTTGTAAAGACTATGCTTTGTGCTAGAGTGCAGATTCGCTGGGTTTTTGTAGCTGGGCTTACCCCTGTCTTTCAAAGCTCAATGTCTCCCTCAAATTAAGGGGGGGTTGTGTCTGGCTGGGTGTCATGTTGTTGCACAGACACAGGGCTATCATCTGGTATGCATTTGGGGTAGCCTGGTTAAATTCCAGGGGAGTGGGGTTGTTGTAAAGACTATGCTTTGTGCTAGAGTGCAGATTCGCTGGGTTTTTGTAGCTGGGCTTACCCCTGTCTTTCAAAGCTCAATGTCTCCCTCAAATTAAGGGGGGGTTGTGTCTGGCTGGGTGTCATGTTGTTGCACAGACACAGGGCTATCATCTGGTATGCATTTGGGGTAGCCTGGTTAAATTCCAGGGGGGTGGGGTTGTTGTAAAGACTATGCTTTGTGCTAGAGTGCAGATTCGCTGGGTTTTTGTAGCTGGGCTTACCCCTGTCTTTCAAAGCTCAATGTCTCCCTCAAATTAAGGGGGGGTTGTGTCTGGCTGGGTGTCATCGTGTTGCACAGAAACAGGGCTATCATCTGGTATGCATTTGGAGTTTCTTGGCTTATTAGTCGATTAATTTTGTTTAAATAATTTTTTTGATAGGTTTTAAGTCATTGAATTTTTGGAGATGACTCTTAAATAACTTTAGCCTTTTTTTCTTATTTTTTAAAACAGGCACACCCAGCGACTGTTTACTTTATAATTTCTCTACGGAGAGGGAGAACAGGCCTATTATTTTCTACTGCTTGAGGATTGCTTAAAATCTGCTTATGAATATTGATCTATTCATATACAAATTTTGAAACTTAGTTAATGAATTTCCATTATTTTATTTTAAGTTTGATTCTTCACATTTTACCCCCCAGTCTAGGCTATTTATCGTAGGCAGAAAAAATGGAAAATTTCGGACTCTAAAATGTGATGTTCCTAACAGGAATCAATTATGCAGTTTTAACTTTTTTAAAACCTTTAAGTGCATCTAATATTTACGGTAAATTAACGGTGAAGCCCTCGTATTTTTCAAAAGACTCAAAATACCGTAGGATGACCGAACTGATACACAAAATTTTATAGCGACACTGACGATGCATTTCTAGAGATTTAAAAGTACTCTGGATAGCCTAAGAAGTGTTTAAAATATATTAGGAGGAAATTGTCGTTGGGGGTGCCCGCGCAAAGGAGTTTATGTTATAAAAAATTATGTACGGAAGTGATATGAGCCTTGCTTTTGTTAAAGTCTCGGTACCGTTGAGGTAAAATTATCTTAATATTACTTGACTGCAACAAAAATAAATAAAAATGCTGCAACGAAAGATACTTGTTATTTCTTTCTCCTCCCGTTTTTTTTTTTAAGCTTCCCATTAAATTTGTGACTTAGACAGTGATCTTTAAATCTTTGTATTGCAAAAAGATTCGAACGAGCGGGAAGATAGTTTCTCACCATTT
>NW_027332363.1:12500-29122 GCF_958299795.1 Porites lutea | reverse complement strand
GTTCAGATCGATCCAGGCGGCAAGTCTAAGGCAGGTTTCTTGTCGAGAACTATGTCAGCGTGAGTTTTGCGGCCTGCCCTTGCCTGCTGGCTTGACGTAGTTGCCGAGAAGCGACCTGCTTTTAGACTTATAATATTTTCTGGCTTTTGGGGGGCCGGGGGGTTTCCCTGTCGAAAAATATTGGGTGGCTCATGAATAATTCATGAGGTGACCAAAGGCCGTATTTGGGGGCTTGCCGTCAGCCGCTGCGTGACAGCAAGCCCGAGGCAAGTAGGACAGGAAGGAGAAAGCCTCGTTTGACCCGATTTTTGGGACTCGCTTGGCCCAGGAAAGCGTCGATTTAATTTGAGCGAGCTGGCCAACAAAGTGACCATCGATCTTAGGAAAACTAGAAGTGCAGGCACGCGCGATCTTCTGTTGACTTAGAGGGTTGTTGTAGCGTTTGCGACGATGAAAGGATTGTAGAAGTCAAGTCGGACAGTGCTTTACTTAGAGCGAAGGGCGCTGACAGGGAAAAACCGGGCAAAGTGTAGCGGCCGCCATGTTTTTTTTTTTTCGCCGTTCCGGACCCGGACTGGACTCTGGGCCGGATACATGGGATCGACGGCCAAAAGGCTGTCACAGAAGTAGTTTTCCCAACTAACCCTTGACCCTAACCGCAAGCAAACTTGACTCGAAGCTAACCCTATGACCGCGGGTTAGCCGCGGCTTGGTCGCGGGTCAGGGTCGCGGGATACGGGTTAGGGTTGCGGGATGAGCCTTAACTTTGCTGTTTTGGGGATTTTGGGCGCGCGATGCGGGTTAGGGTTAGGGGGACGCGGGTTAGGGTCACGGGATCCTCATTGTCTTTCGGGACGGGATGCGGGATACGGGTTTAGGGATCGGATTTCGCGGGATTTGTCCATTTTTCCACGTTTTTCTCATTTTTTGCTATTTTTGATGACGTTGGGCTCTCGGGGCGCGAGATCAGCGTCCCGCGACTCCAAACTGTCTGTGACATTGCAAAATACGTGCGACCCTGTCAGAAAATGCAAAATTATACAAGGGTTTTGAGCTAACGTGGCTTTTTCGCCGGGGTGGATGTTAGGGTTAGGGTTTAGACTCGAGTGTGACCTTGCAAAAAATAATAAATACGAGGAAATCACTGCAGTAACGATGCTAAATACCTGCGACCCCGGTCAGAAAATGCAAAATTATACAAGGGTCTTGAGCTAACGTGGCTTTTTCGCTAGGGTGGATGTTAGGGTTAGTACAGAAGGGTGGTTTTGATAAAACACCAACCAACCCTTCAAGGGTTTTCGGTGGAAATTTCAACCCTTGCCTAATTTCAACTAAAAACGTCGCAAAAGTGTGGGAATGATGCAAAAACGTTAGAAAACAAGCTTTTCGGAAGCTCACCTTGCCCTGCAGCGCTCGTTTACTCCGTCCTGGCGTCTTGAGCAGGCGAAAAATCATGAAAATTCAGTCTTAACAGGTTGGCACGATGCGTCGGCCATGTTTTTTTGCACTGAACAGAGCAGGACTGGGCCACTGGCGCCGTATTGTGACGTTGAGTGACGTATCAGCCGAGGGAAGGTTCAAGAATATGGCGGGATTGCTGTCAATAAAATATTGGCCGTGTTTGGAGCAAAATTTGGGCCGCCTGGTGGTGGAAGGACATCATTAAGTCCGGAAACCCGCAAGTCAACAGCATCCCTCGAAGAACTGAGGGATGTTCTGAGCCTTGTAAAGCACAACAGCGCTGTTTGAGCGCTCGTAGTGAAGGTTGTGCATCAAGTTCAGATCGATCCAGGCGGCAAGTCTAAGGCAGGTTTCTTGTCGAGAACTATGTCAGCGTGAGTTTTGCGGCCTGCCCTTGCCTGCTGGCTTGACGTAGTTGCCGAGAAGCGACCTGCTTTTAGACTTATAATATTTTCTGGCTTTTGGGGGGCCGGGGTTTCCCTGTCGAAAAATATTGGGTGGCTCATGAATAATTCATGAGGTGACCAAAGGCCGTATTTGGGGGCTTGCCGTCAGCCGCTGCGTGACAGCAAGCCCGAGGCAAGTAGGACAGGAAGGAGAAAGCCTCGTTTGACCCGATTTTTGGGACTCGCTTGGCCCAGGAAAGCGTCGATTTAATTTGAGCGAGCTGGCCAACAAAGTGACCATCGATCTTAGGAAAACTAGAAGTGCAGGCACGCGCGATCTTCTGTTGACTTAGAGGGTTGTTGTAGCGTTTGCGACGATGAAAGGATTGTAGAAGTCAAGTCGGACAGTGCTTTACTTAGAGCGAAGGGCGCTGACAGGGAAAAACCGGGCAAAGTGTAGCGGCCGCCATGTTTTTTTTTTTTCGCCGTTCCGGACCCGGACTGGACTCTGGGCCGGATACATGGGATCGACGGCCAAAAGGCTGTCACAGAAGTAGTTTTCCCAACTAACCCTTGACCCTAACCGCAAGCAAACTTGACTCGAAGCTAACCCTATGACCGCGGGTTAGCCGCGGCTTGGTCGCGGGTCAGGGTCGCGGGATACGGGTTAGGGTTGCGGGATGAGCCTTAACTTTGCTGTTTTGGGGATTTTGGGCGCGCGATGCGGGTTAGGGTTAGGGGACGCGGGTTAGGGTCACGGGATCCTCATTGTCTTTCGGGACGGGATGCGGGATACGGGTTTAGGGATCGGATTTCGCGGGATTTGTCCATTTTTCCACGTTTTTCTCATTTTTTGCTATTTTTGATGACGTTGGGCTCTCGGGGCGCGAGATCAGCGTCCCGCGACTCCAAACTGTCTGTGACATTGCAAAATACGTGCGACCCTGTCAGAAAATGCAAAATTATACAAGGGTTTTGAGCTAACGTGGCTTTTTCGCCGGGGTGGATGTTAGGGTTAGGGTTTAGACTCGAGTGTGACCTTGCAAAAAATAATAAATACGAGGAAATCACTGCAGTAACGATGCTAAATACCTGCGACCCGGTCAGAAAATGCAAAATTATACAAGGGTCTTGAGCTAACGTGGCTTTTTCGCTAGGGTGGATGTTAGGGTTAGTACAGAAGGGTGGTTTTGATAAAACACCAACCAACCCTTCAAGGGTTTTCGGTGGAAATTTCAACCCTTGCCTAATTTCAACTAAAAACGTCGCAAAAGTGTGGGAATGATGCAAAAACGTTAGAAAACAAGCTTTTCGGAAGCTCACCTTGCCCTGCAGCGCTCGTTTACTCCGTCCTGGCGTCTTGAGCAGGCGAAAAATCATGAAAATTCAGTCTTAACAGGTTGGCACGATGCGTCGGCCATGTTTTTTTGCACTGAACAGAGCAGGACTGGGCCACTGGCGCCGTATTGTGACGTTGAGTGACGTATCAGCCGAGGGAAGGTTCAAGAATATGGCGGGATTGCTGTCAATAAAATATTGGCCGTGTTTGGAGCAAAATTTGGGCCGCCTGGTGGTGGAAGGACATCATTAAGTCCGGAAACCCGCAAGTCAACAGCATCCCTCGAAGAACTGAGGGATGTTCTGAGCCTTGTAAAGCACAACAGCGCTGTTTGAGCGCTCGTAGTGAAGGTTGTGCATCAAGTTCAGATCGATCCAGGCGGCAAGTCTAAGGCAGGTTTCTTGTCGAGAACTATGTCAGCGTGAGTTTTGCGGCCTGCCCTTGCCTGCTGGCTTGACGTAGTTGCCGAGAAGCGACCTGCTTTTAGACTTATAATATTTTCTGGCTTTTGGGGGGCCGGGGTTTCCCTGTCGAAAAATATTGGGTGGCTCATGAATAATTCATGAGGTGACCAAAGGCCGTATTTGGGGGCTTGCCGTCAGCCGCTGCGTGACAGCAAGCCCGAGGCAAGTAGGACAGGAAGGAGAAAGCCTCGTTTGACCCGATTTTTGGGACTCGCTTGGCCCAGGAAAGCGTCGATTTAATTTGAGCGAGCTGGCCAACAAAGTGACCATCGATCTTAGGAAAACTAGAAGTGCAGGCACGCGCGATCTTCTGTTGACTTAGAGGGTTGTTGTAGCGTTTGCGACGATGAAAGGATTGTAGAAGTCAAGTCGGACAGTGCTTTACTTAGAGCGAAGGGCGCTGACAGGGAAAAACCGGGCAAAGTGTAGCGGCCGCCATGTTTTTTTTTTTTCGCCGTTCCGGACCCGGACTGGACTCTGGGCCGGATACATGGGATCGACGGCCAAAAGGCTGTCACAGAAGTAGTTTTCCCAACTAACCCTTGACCCTAACCGCAAGCAAACTTGACTCGAAGCTAACCCTATGACCGCGGGTTAGCCGCGGCTTGGTCGCGGGTCAGGGTCGCGGGATACGGGTTAGGGTTGCGGGATGAGCCTTAACTTTGCTGTTTTGGGGATTTTGGGCGCGCGATGCGGGTTAGGGTTAGGGGACGCGGGTTAGGGTCACGGGATCCTCATTGTCTTTCGGGACGGGATGCGGGATACGGGTTTAGGGATCGGATTTCGCGGGATTTGTCCATTTTTCCACGTTTTTCTCATTTTTTGCTATTTTTGATGACGTTGGGCTCTCGGGGCGCGAGATCAGCGTCCCGCGACTCCAAACTGTCTGTGACATTGCAAAATACGTGCGACCCTGTCAGAAAATGCAAAATTATACAAGGGTTTTGAGCTAACGTGGCTTTTTCGCCGGGGTGGATGTTAGGGTTAGGGTTTAGACTCGAGTGTGACCTTGCAAAAAATAATAAATACGAGGAAATCACTGCAGTAACGATGCTAAATACCTGCGACCCGGTCAGAAAATGCAAAATTATACAAGGGTCTTGAGCTAACGTGGCTTTTTCGCTAGGGTGGATGTTAGGGTTAGTACAGAAGGGTGGTTTTGATAAAACACCAACCAACCCTTCAAGGGTTTTCGGTGGAAATTTCAACCCTTGCCTAATTTCAACTAAAAACGTCGCAAAAGTGTGGGAATGATGCAAAAACGTTAGAAAACAAGCTTTTCGGAAGCTCACCTTGCCCTGCAGCGCTCGTTTACTCCGTCCTGGCGTCTTGAGCAGGCGAAAAATCATGAAAATTCAGTCTTAACAGGTTGGCACGATGCGTCGGCCATGTTTTTTTGCACTGAACAGAGCAGGACTGGGCCACTGGCGCCGTATTGTGACGTTGAGTGACGTATCAGCCGAGGGAAGGTTCAAGAATATGGCGGGATTGCTGTCAATAAAATATTGGCCGTGTTTGGAGCAAAATTTGGGCCGCCTGGTGGTGGAAGGACATCATTAAGTCCGGAAACCCGCAAGTCAACAGCATCCCTCGAAGAACTGAGGGATGTTCTGAGCCTTGTAAAGCACAACAGCGCTGTTTGAGCGCTCGTAGTGAAGGTTGTGCATCAAGTTCAGATCGATCCAGGCGGCAAGTCTAAGGCAGGTTTCTTGTCGAGAACTATGTCAGCGTGAGTTTTGCGGCCTGCCCTTGCCTGCTGGCTTGACGTAGTTGCCGAGAAGCGACCTGCTTTTAGACTTATAATATTTTCTGGCTTTTGGGGGGCCGGGGTTTCCCTGTCGAAAAATATTGGGTGGCTCATGAATAATTCATGAGGTGACCAAAGGCCGTATTTGGGGGCTTGCCGTCAGCCGCTGCGTGACAGCAAGCCCGAGGCAAGTAGGACAGGAAGGAGAAAGCCTCGTTTGACCCGATTTTTGGGACTCGCTTGGCCCAGGAAAGCGTCGATTTAATTTGAGCGAGCTGGCCAACAAAGTGACCATCGATCTTAGGAAAACTAGAAGTGCAGGCACGCGCGATCTTCTGTTGACTTAGAGGGTTGTTGTAGCGTTTGCGACGATGAAAGGATTGTAGAAGTCAAGTCGGACAGTGCTTTACTTAGAGCGAAGGGCGCTGACAGGGAAAAACCGGGCAAAGTGTAGCGGCCGCCATGTTTTTTTTTTTTCGCCGTTCCGGACCCGGACTGGACTCTGGGCCGGATACATGGGATCGACGGCCAAAAGGCTGTCACAGAAGTAGTTTTCCCAACTAACCCTTGACCCTAACCGCAAGCAAACTTGACTCGAAGCTAACCCTATGACCGCGGGTTAGCCGCGGCTTGGTCGCGGGTCAGGGTCGCGGGATACGGGTTAGGGTTGCGGGATGAGCCTTAACTTTGCTGTTTTGGGGATTTTGGGCGCGCGATGCGGGTTAGGGTTAGGGGACGCGGGTTAGGGTCACGGGATCCTCATTGTCTTTCGGGACGGGATGCGGGATACGGGTTTAGGGATCGGATTTCGCGGGATTTGTCCATTTTTCCACGTTTTTCTCATTTTTTGCTATTTTTGATGACGTTGGGCTCTCGGGGCGCGAGATCAGCGTCCCGCGACTCCAAACTGTCTGTGACATTGCAAAATACGTGCGACCCTGTCAGAAAATGCAAAATTATACAAGGGTTTTGAGCTAACGTGGCTTTTTCGCCGGGGTGGATGTTAGGGTTAGGGTTTAGACTCGAGTGTGACCTTGCAAAAAATAATAAATACGAGGAAATCACTGCAGTAACGATGCTAAATACCTGCGACCCGGTCAGAAAATGCAAAATTATACAAGGGTCTTGAGCTAACGTGGCTTTTTCGCTAGGGTGGATGTTAGGGTTAGTACAGAAGGGTGGTTTTGATAAAACACCAACCAACCCTTCAAGGGTTTTCGGTGGAAATTTCAACCCTTGCCTAATTTCAACTAAAAACGTCGCAAAAGTGTGGGAATGATGCAAAAACGTTAGAAAACAAGCTTTTCGGAAGCTCACCTTGCCCTGCAGCGCTCGTTTACTCCGTCCTGGCGTCTTGAGCAGGCGAAAAATCATGAAAATTCAGTCTTAACAGGTTGGCACGATGCGTCGGCCATGTTTTTTTGCACTGAACAGAGCAGGACTGGGCCACTGGCGCCGTATTGTGACGTTGAGTGACGTATCAGCCGAGGGAAGGTTCAAGAATATGGCGGGATTGCTGTCAATAAAATATTGGCCGTGTTTGGAGCAAAATTTGGGCCGCCTGGTGGTGGAAGGACATCATTAAGTCCGGAAACCCGCAAGTCAACAGCATCCCTCGAAGAACTGAGGGATGTTCTGAGCCTTGTAAAGCACAACAGCGCTGTTTGAGCGCTCGTAGTGAAGGTTGTGCATCAAGTTCAGATCGATCCAGGCGGCAAGTCTAAGGCAGGTTTCTTGTCGAGAACTATGTCAGCGTGAGTTTTGCGGCCTGCCCTTGCCTGCTGGCTTGACGTAGTTGCCGAGAAGCGACCTGCTTTTAGACTTATAATATTTTCTGGCTTTTGGGGGGCCGGGGTTTCCCTGTCGAAAAATATTGGGTGGCTCATGAATAATTCATGAGGTGACCAAAGGCCGTATTTGGGGGCTTGCCGTCAGCCGCTGCGTGACAGCAAGCCCGAGGCAAGTAGGACAGGAAGGAGAAAGCCTCGTTTGACCCGATTTTTGGGACTCGCTTGGCCCAGGAAAGCGTCGATTTAATTTGAGCGAGCTGGCCAACAAAGTGACCATCGATCTTAGGAAAACTAGAAGTGCAGGCACGCGCGATCTTCTGTTGACTTAGAGGGTTGTTGTAGCGTTTGCGACGATGAAAGGATTGTAGAAGTCAAGTCGGACAGTGCTTTACTTAGAGCGAAGGGCGCTGACAGGGAAAAACCGGGCAAAGTGTAGCGGCCGCCATGTTTTTTTTTTTTCGCCGTTCCGGACCCGGACTGGACTCTGGGCCGGATACATGGGATCGACGGCCAAAAGGCTGTCACAGAAGTAGTTTTCCCAACTAACCCTTGACCCTAACCGCAAGCAAACTTGACTCGAAGCTAACCCTATGACCGCGGGTTAGCCGCGGCTTGGTCGCGGGTCAGGGTCGCGGGATACGGGTTAGGGTTGCGGGATGAGCCTTAACTTTGCTGTTTTGGGGATTTTGGGCGCGCGATGCGGGTTAGGGTTAGGGGACGCGGGTTAGGGTCACGGGATCCTCATTGTCTTTCGGGACGGGATGCGGGATACGGGTTTAGGGATCGGATTTCGCGGGATTTGTCCATTTTTCCACGTTTTTCTCATTTTTTGCTATTTTTGATGACGTTGGGCTCTCGGGGCGCGAGATCAGCGTCCCGCGACTCCAAACTGTCTGTGACATTGCAAAATACGTGCGACCCTGTCAGAAAATGCAAAATTATACAAGGGTTTTGAGCTAACGTGGCTTTTTCGCCGGGGTGGATGTTAGGGTTAGGGTTTAGACTCGAGTGTGACCTTGCAAAAAATAATAAATACGAGGAAATCACTGCAGTAACGATGCTAAATACCTGCGACCCGGTCAGAAAATGCAAAATTATACAAGGGTCTTGAGCTAACGTGGCTTTTTCGCTAGGGTGGATGTTAGGGTTAGTACAGAAGGGTGGTTTTGATAAAACACCAACCAACCCTTCAAGGGTTTTCGGTGGAAATTTCAACCCTTGCCTAATTTCAACTAAAAACGTCGCAAAAGTGTGGGAATGATGCAAAAACGTTAGAAAACAAGCTTTTCGGAAGCTCACCTTGCCCTGCAGCGCTCGTTTACTCCGTCCTGGCGTCTTGAGCAGGCGAAAAATCATGAAAATTCAGTCTTAACAGGTTGGCACGATGCGTCGGCCATGTTTTTTTGCACTGAACAGAGCAGGACTGGGCCACTGGCGCCGTATTGTGACGTTGAGTGACGTATCAGCCGAGGGAAGGTTCAAGAATATGGCGGGATTGCTGTCAATAAAATATTGGCCGTGTTTGGAGCAAAATTTGGGCCGCCTGGTGGTGGAAGGACATCATTAAGTCCGGAAACCCGCAAGTCAACAGCATCCCTCGAAGAACTGAGGGATGTTCTGAGCCTTGTAAAGCACAACAGCGCTGTTTGAGCGCTCGTAGTGAAGGTTGTGCATCAAGTTCAGATCGATCCAGGCGGCAAGTCTAAGGCAGGTTTCTTGTCGAGAACTATGTCAGCGTGAGTTTTGCGGCCTGCCCTTGCCTGCTGGCTTGACGTAGTTGCCGAGAAGCGACCTGCTTTTAGACTTATAATATTTTCTGGCTTTTGGGGGGCCGGGGTTTCCCTGTCGAAAAATATTGGGTGGCTCATGAATAATTCATGAGGTGACCAAAGGCCGTATTTGGGGGCTTGCCGTCAGCCGCTGCGTGACAGCAAGCCCGAGGCAAGTAGGACAGGAAGGAGAAAGCCTCGTTTGACCCGATTTTTGGGACTCGCTTGGCCCAGGAAAGCGTCGATTTAATTTGAGCGAGCTGGCCAACAAAGTGACCATCGATCTTAGGAAAACTAGAAGTGCAGGCACGCGCGATCTTCTGTTGACTTAGAGGGTTGTTGTAGCGTTTGCGACGATGAAAGGATTGTAGAAGTCAAGTCGGACAGTGCTTTACTTAGAGCGAAGGGCGCTGACAGGGAAAAACCGGGCAAAGTGTAGCGGCCGCCATGTTTTTTTTTTTTCGCCGTTCCGGACCCGGACTGGACTCTGGGCCGGATACATGGGATCGACGGCCAAAAGGCTGTCACAGAAGTAGTTTTCCCAACTAACCCTTGACCCTAACCGCAAGCAAACTTGACTCGAAGCTAACCCTATGACCGCGGGTTAGCCGCGGCTTGGTCGCGGGTCAGGGTCGCGGGATACGGGTTAGGGTTGCGGGATGAGCCTTAACTTTGCTGTTTTGGGGATTTTGGGCGCGCGATGCGGGTTAGGGTTAGGGGACGCGGGTTAGGGTCACGGGATCCTCATTGTCTTTCGGGACGGGATGCGGGATACGGGTTTAGGGATCGGATTTCGCGGGATTTGTCCATTTTTCCACGTTTTTCTCATTTTTTGCTATTTTTGATGACGTTGGGCTCTCGGGGCGCGAGATCAGCGTCCCGCGACTCCAAACTGTCTGTGACATTGCAAAATACGTGCGACCCTGTCAGAAAATGCAAAATTATACAAGGGTTTTGAGCTAACGTGGCTTTTTCGCCGGGGTGGATGTTAGGGTTAGGGTTTAGACTCGAGTGTGACCTTGCAAAAAATAATAAATACGAGGAAATCACTGCAGTAACGATGCTAAATACCTGCGACCCGGTCAGAAAATGCAAAATTATACAAGGGTCTTGAGCTAACGTGGCTTTTTCGCTAGGGTGGATGTTAGGGTTAGTACAGAAGGGTGGTTTTGATAAAACACCAACCAACCCTTCAAGGGTTTTCGGTGGAAATTTCAACCCTTGCCTAATTTCAACTAAAAACGTCGCAAAAGTGTGGGAATGATGCAAAAACGTTAGAAAACAAGCTTTTCGGAAGCTCACCTTGCCCTGCAGCGCTCGTTTACTCCGTCCTGGCGTCTTGAGCAGGCGAAAAATCATGAAAATTCAGTCTTAACAGGTTGGCACGATGCGTCGGCCATGTTTTTTTGCACTGAACAGAGCAGGACTGGGCCACTGGCGCCGTATTGTGACGTTGAGTGACGTATCAGCCGAGGGAAGGTTCAAGAATATGGCGGGATTGCTGTCAATAAAATATTGGCCGTGTTTGGAGCAAAATTTGGGCCGCCTGGTGGTGGAAGGACATCATTAAGTCCGGAAACCCGCAAGTCAACAGCATCCCTCGAAGAACTGAGGGATGTTCTGAGCCTTGTAAAGCACAACAGCGCTGTTTGAGCGCTCGTAGTGAAGGTTGTGCATCAAGTTCAGATCGATCCAGGCGGCAAGTCTAAGGCAGGTTTCTTGTCGAGAACTATGTCAGCGTGAGTTTTGCGGCCTGCCCTTGCCTGCTGGCTTGACGTAGTTGCCGAGAAGCGACCTGCTTTTAGACTTATAATATTTTCTGGCTTTTGGGGGGCCGGGGTTTCCCTGTCGAAAAATATTGGGTGGCTCATGAATAATTCATGAGGTGACCAAAGGCCGTATTTGGGGGCTTGCCGTCAGCCGCTGCGTGACAGCAAGCCCGAGGCAAGTAGGACAGGAAGGAGAAAGCCTCGTTTGACCCGATTTTTGGGACTCGCTTGGCCCAGGAAAGCGTCGATTTAATTTGAGCGAGCTGGCCAACAAAGTGACCATCGATCTTAGGAAAACTAGAAGTGCAGGCACGCGCGATCTTCTGTTGACTTAGAGGGTTGTTGTAGCGTTTGCGACGATGAAAGGATTGTAGAAGTCAAGTCGGACAGTGCTTTACTTAGAGCGAAGGGCGCTGACAGGGAAAAACCGGGCAAAGTGTAGCGGCCGCCATGTTTTTTTTTTTTCGCCGTTCCGGACCCGGACTGGACTCTGGGCCGGATACATGGGATCGACGGCCAAAAGGCTGTCACAGAAGTAGTTTTCCCAACTAACCCTTGACCCTAACCGCAAGCAAACTTGACTCGAAGCTAACCCTATGACCGCGGGTTAGCCGCGGCTTGGTCGCGGGTCAGGGTCGCGGGATACGGGTTAGGGTTGCGGGATGAGCCTTAACTTTGCTGTTTTGGGGATTTTGGGCGCGCGATGCGGGTTAGGGTTAGGGGACGCGGGTTAGGGTCACGGGATCCTCATTGTCTTTCGGGACGGGATGCGGGATACGGGTTTAGGGATCGGATTTCGCGGGATTTGTCCATTTTTCCACGTTTTTCTCATTTTTTGCTATTTTTGATGACGTTGGGCTCTCGGGGCGCGAGATCAGCGTCCCGCGACTCCAAACTGTCTGTGACATTGCAAAATACGTGCGACCCTGTCAGAAAATGCAAAATTATACAAGGGTTTTGAGCTAACGTGGCTTTTTCGCCGGGGTGGATGTTAGGGTTAGGGTTTAGACTCGAGTGTGACCTTGCAAAAAATAATAAATACGAGGAAATCACTGCAGTAACGATGCTAAATACCTGCGACCCGGTCAGAAAATGCAAAATTATACAAGGGTCTTGAGCTAACGTGGCTTTTTCGCTAGGGTGGATGTTAGGGTTAGTACAGAAGGGTGGTTTTGATAAAACACCAACCAACCCTTCAAGGGTTTTCGGTGGAAATTTCAACCCTTGCCTAATTTCAACTAAAAACGTCGCAAAAGTGTGGGAATGATGCAAAAACGTTAGAAAACAAGCTTTTCGGAAGCTCACCTTGCCCTGCAGCGCTCGTTTACTCCGTCCTGGCGTCTTGAGCAGGCGAAAAATCATGAAAATTCAGTCTTAACAGGTTGGCACGATGCGTCGGCCATGTTTTTTTGCACTGAACAGAGCAGGACTGGGCCACTGGCGCCGTATTGTGACGTTGAGTGACGTATCAGCCGAGGGAAGGTTCAAGAATATGGCGGGATTGCTGTCAATAAAATATTGGCCGTGTTTGGAGCAAAATTTGGGCCGCCTGGTGGTGGAAGGACATCATTAAGTCCGGAAACCCGCAAGTCAACAGCATCCCTCGAAGAACTGAGGGATGTTCTGAGCCTTGTAAAGCACAACAGCGCTGTTTGAGCGCTCGTAGTGAAGGTTGTGCATCAAGTTCAGATCGATCCAGGCGGCAAGTCTAAGGCAGGTTTCTTGTCGAGAACTATGTCAGCGTGAGTTTTGCGGCCTGCCCTTGCCTGCTGGCTTGACGTAGTTGCCGAGAAGCGACCTGCTTTTAGACTTATAATATTTTCTGGCTTTTGGGGGGCCGGGGTTTCCCTGTCGAAAAATATTGGGTGGCTCATGAATAATTCATGAGGTGACCAAAGGCCGTATTTGGGGGCTTGCCGTCAGCCGCTGCGTGACAGCAAGCCCGAGGCAAGTAGGACAGGAAGGAGAAAGCCTCGTTTGACCCGATTTTTGGGACTCGCTTGGCCCAGGAAAGCGTCGATTTAATTTGAGCGAGCTGGCCAACAAAGTGACCATCGATCTTAGGAAAACTAGAAGTGCAGGCACGCGCGATCTTCTGTTGACTTAGAGGGTTGTTGTAGCGTTTGCGACGATGAAAGGATTGTAGAAGTCAAGTCGGACAGTGCTTTACTTAGAGCGAAGGGCGCTGACAGGGAAAAACCGGGCAAAGTGTAGCGGCCGCCATGTTTTTTTTTTTTCGCCGTTCCGGACCCGGACTGGACTCTGGGCCGGATACATGGGATCGACGGCCAAAAGGCTGTCACAGAAGTAGTTTTCCCAACTAACCCTTGACCCTAACCGCAAGCAAACTTGACTCGAAGCTAACCCTATGACCGCGGGTTAGCCGCGGCTTGGTCGCGGGTCAGGGTCGCGGGATACGGGTTAGGGTTGCGGGATGAGCCTTAACTTTGCTGTTTTGGGGATTTTGGGCGCGCGATGCGGGTTAGGGTTAGGGGACGCGGGTTAGGGTCACGGGATCCTCATTGTCTTTCGGGACGGGATGCGGGATACGGGTTTAGGGATCGGATTTCGCGGGATTTGTCCATTTTTCCACGTTTTTCTCATTTTTTGCTATTTTTGATGACGTTGGGCTCTCGGGGCGCGAGATCAGCGTCCCGCGACTCCAAACTGTCTGTGACATTGCAAAATACGTGCGACCCTGTCAGAAAATGCAAAATTATACAAGGGTTTTGAGCTAACGTGGCTTTTTCGCCGGGGTGGATGTTAGGGTTAGGAGCAAACCCAGTTTCAAAATGGCCGCACATTTTCCTGTATAATATTAATTCGACAGTGTAAAAATCAGCAATGACTGTAAAGGTAGTTAGATCTCTAGCTACCAATAACCTTCTTAACAAAGTGATGGTACCATTTGTCAAAGTTCGGTGAAGCGGAAATTTCAGCTCTTACCATTGGGAATTGCATCAATTCCAGTTTGATTCCATTCATTCCACTTCAAAAACTTCCTCGCGAGGGGCGACAGACGGATTAACACACAAAAGAAGGCTTGATTCAAATCTGTGAATGAGTCTACATTAACGTCCAAGAGCACGAGTTCAATAATTAAAATGAGTAGAAATTACCAGGAAGCTAGCAGCCATATTGTAGTGACAGCGATATTCGGGTCCGCGGTACATGTCCTAGAAAGCGCTCTTTGATTGGCTCAAGAGGGGGGTGTGTCGGGGGTGCGGAACCCGCAAATGTAAACACAGCGGAAAATACCCTTTTAAAATTTTTCAAGCAATGTACGCTTTCTTGGTAGGCTCAACGCTTTTAGACTGCTTTCACATCGAGTAACAAAGACAAAATTTTTCACTTTCTACGAGTTTAGCGTTACAATAAACAGAACTTTTTTCATGATCACCAACAACAATGTATTTTATTTAAGATCCATAAGCTTACAATATTTTATGCCTTGCAAATAGCCATAGTGCTAATCTAGGCAGAACAAACATTATAAATAAAGGCGTTATTAGATTGCATATTAAGAAAAAAGGAATAGAAAAACCCCTCACACAAACTCAAGCATAGGGGTTTTGTTATTAGAAAAAAAAAAGACGAAGATTACAATGGTTAATTTTGTTCGGTTCTAGAGAAACACTCCATGGCAGATGATCGCGTTTTATAGTGATGTTTTGTGCTGATTTTCGCAAACTTATTAAGGGGACTTTTTGGAGCTGTCTTAGCGTGGACATCATACCATAAATAGCTTGATTGTTGAAAGAACAAAGACTGTAAAGGAAGGCAGTTTAATTCAATAAAAAAGGAATTGCGTGGTCTCTGGTTTTAGCAAAATAAATCAAACACAATGCACGTCTTTGCAGAACAAGTAAGTTATTGGAGTAGGTCTGTGGACAGTTGCCCCATGCGCAGATATCATAATTTAAATAAGGATTAACAAGTGCATGATATAAATTTAGAAGAAGACGGCGTGGAATGCCTTCAAAACATGGTAATAATTAAATTTTCCAACTGTCCAAAACAAATTCCATGCAACCTTATTCCAGTGATTCTACAAACAAATGTTTGTGTAGCGGACATAACTGAAAAATGATAATTTCCTTTATTTATGTTCTATTAGCAATACCAGTCAGATTTTTTTTTCTGCTATAATGCTCCTTAAAATAATTTCCAAATTAATTTCATCACATCTCAAGTAAATGTTGTGAGGAAAAAAACCCTTTCAGTAGCGAGGAGATTATTTTGTTTTTTCCAAAACTGATTTAGCTACTGAAATTATCATTTTTTGTCATTCCGTCTGACTTAAAGACAGAGAAAATGTAAATTTACACTAAAATTGCACATAGTTCACGACTTATGACATCACAAAATTCGACTTAAGAAACAATACTCATTCAAGTTTGAGTAGAAAATCTGAAGAAAAGCATGCTTAACAAACTCAAGACTCTAATCTCATCAGGTCTGATCAAGGTGCTTATTTTAACCTAGGATTTCTTTACCATAAAAAAAAAAAAAGAATCGTATGGTTAAGGATATTAAACTGGGTAACGATAGTAATTGTCATGTTTTCTTAGATGTAAAGGCTTTGCCTAAAATTTCCTTCCAAAAATTCTAAATATGATGGGATTCGAATTCACTGGATTTCATTTAAAATTTACTTTTAACATTTGGTTATGTATTGCTTTGTCTTGTTTTGGTGGTTGTAAAATTAGCCCTTCATCCCTGATCCATCCTTGATCGATGCACTTGACAGCTAGACCACAACTCACAACAACAGTTGCTTCCTGTTGCATCTTACCTGTTCCAACTGAAGAAAAGAGAGAATTTTGCTTATTTCTTGACACAGATAAAAACTGTGAAAGTTGCTAAGACCTGAACCTGAAGCTACACACTGGATTTCTTGCACCTTTCGAGCATATAACAACTAATGCAATTGATGATAAATTTCCTGAAATGTTGCGTACACACAGCTCCAAATGAGGAATCAATGTCAAGGGTTGATATGATAATTATTCATGGAGTTAAAAGTTTCTAATGGCTGTCATTTCTTTACCACAAGTCAAGAGCGAACGGCAGACTGTAGTATTGGTAGCTCCAGGAACCCTGGACCCCCACGCGCGTTGTGCTGTCATGAACATGGCCTGTATACTCACTCACCTATGTAATTTCCAACATCAAGAACAGCAATCACTATAGCAATCTGATCAACTTCATTTGAACCAGGCTAAAGCGGATGTGAGCTGTAAGGGCATCAACTTGACCACAAAGTCACCCTCTGGAGCGTGATACAAAGATCCTCACAAGACATTCTACATTGTCAAGGAAAAACACATTCATGAGGGAAATGCCTAGTTCTAAGACGAACAGAAATTGTGGTCAATAAATTGCTACAGAAAGAGAGATGTCTTAACATCTCCCGAGAGTACCAGCCCAAATCCTCATGCGGCTGTAACTGGTTCAATTTTGTCCTTGGTATAAATTTAAGTTTCCTTTGTTCTAAGCTCATTATCAGAGATGTACCCAAATACAACCAAAACAACAACATTATGTCTTATGTTGTGCCTATTGATATGAAAAGAATGTTTATTAAGGGTAGACTTCCTATATTTCTTCTCGCAAATCATAATTTTAGTTTTCTTTGGATTCAGCGATGAAAGCCAATGTTCACGATACTCTGAAAGGATGGAGAGAGCATTTTGTAGTCCTTCACCTGACTGCTACATAAAAACTAAATCATCTGCATAGAGTAGACAGATTAGATAGGATCTATTATTTGGACTTAAGAACTATGCGATCTGTGTCTCCTTGGTCAAGTAGAAAGGAAAATACAAAGGAGAACCAAAATGAAAACCAAGGATAAAATGGAACCACCGACAGGAGATAAGCATGCGATCTGCTGC
>NW_027332362.1:0-26388 GCF_958299795.1 Porites lutea | reverse complement strand
AAAAGAATTGCAAACGCCGCAAAAATAAGTTTCTTGCGGTCATCGGAAAAGTCTAAATAGTCTTTTTTTTCTAAGATAAAGCTGGTGGCGGGCAGAATTTCTAAAGCGGTGTTGTTGAACTGGATGTTAAGGAGCGACTTTTCAAAGCTACTTTCTTTTAGTTCTGAAAACGATAGGAGATCCGCAATTTTAAACGGATAGGTTAAATCGGTGGGATAGTTATTCACGTTTTAATTTTATTGATTTTTAAGCGGTTTTAAACTCCGCCGCATTTTTAAACGGGGCATCGTTTTTAAGTAAGAAAAGCGGGTGTAACGGGGAGCACTTTTTGTTAATCCCCCGTGGCGAATTTTTAACATTTTGTAGCCACTTACAATCGGCGTGCGTTTTAAATAACCACGCCCCGTGGTACCAAGACGACTGCCTTGTGTGTGGTCTAACACAAACGATCAATAACCGTGACCATTAACGGGGCCAGGTTGATTAACCGCTTTTCATCAAAATTCGTAATTATTTAAGGGGGAGTCAAAATAGTTATAGATTTTATCGCCCGTTCTGAATTCAATAGAAGTAACCCCAATGACCGCTCCTGACTTTTTGTAACGATCGATCGGGGTAAATTTGCTTCGTTTAACGGCAGCAGAAATTACATCAACCCACTCGTCATATAAATTTTTCCCCGCTACATCTAAAAAGTCTTCCTCTCCCAGGGTGCTTTTCGTCTTTTTTTCTTTAACTGACGGCCGCTCAGAGACTTTTTCACCTATAGTAGTATTGCTTTTTTTTTTAATTCTGCTTACAGAGGGGTTTGTGCCGCCAAATTGTTTTAATAATTTGTTAAAACGGAACTGATTAAAAAACATGCTTTTAACATCGGGAGTTAGTTCAGCCCACACTTTTTGTAAAATATCCACCACCTGAAACTTTTTAATAGCAGCATTAATTTGTGATTGTGCTTTCGGCGGTAATTGTTTTATAAAAGCGATGATGTTAAATTTCAGAATTTTAGCAACGCTTTGTTTGCTTAGCAAATACAATCGCCTAAAAACGGCAAACGGTTTTAAAAATTCCCGAAAAACAGGAACTTTCAGCAACAATGACAGCAGCTCGTTAAGAGCTACCATCTTACGAAGTGCTTAGTTTAAAACGTTGAACGCACTTAAACCAGGGATTAGAATTGTCTTTGTCGGTGTAAGCCCAGCGACCACCTTGCTTTTGGATCATCGCTGATCTGATATATCCTTGATACAAATTACCCATTGTTTGGGTTTGGTTATAAGCGGTTAGTGGTTGGAAGTTAAAGACCACAGAGTAGAAAGCGTCTTGGTTAATTAACAACGCCATGTCGAAACCAGAAAAATTGTAAGCTAATTTAGACACCACATTGGCGGAGATGTTTTGACCAAGCACTAGACATTCCCGAACTTCCACACCCAAATAAACACTAACTAACCCCTCTTTCATTACTGTTTGTCCGAAAATAGTTGGGTACATGCCGAACGCTTCGACCATAAAGTTCATAACTGTGGGACTTACCACCATAACTAAGTCCCTTCGTGTTAGTCCAATCTTTCGCTTATCAGAAACTTGTTGAATGAACTCCTTAATAGCTTTCTTTAATTCCACCCGAAAGTTCTTAATTTCGACAGTTGTTGGACTATCAAAATCAGCAGCAACAATTTTTTTAACAGTATCACCCCCAGTTGTGAACAGACCAAGTGCCTGTCCCATTACAATCGCTAAGTCCATTTGTTGCGAACTGGCGGTTGAAGCAGCGTTATACATTGCGGCATACAGATTAGGATCAGTTTCTGCTAAAGCAACGTCCAGATTAGACATCTGGTTTTTAAAGAATAATTCACGGTCAAGGTGAACGGCAAAGTTTCATGTTCCTACTTCATCAGATGAGTAGTTGTTAGAGCTCTTATCAAAGACGCCCGCCAAGTTCGGGGTTGGGTTAATGTAAAGTGTTACCGCCCCTGTGCCTGCCCCCGCTCTACTAACATCGCTAGCGTTAACAATGCGGGAGTTAATTAATCCCTGCAGACCCAGTTCAGCATGCCGCACTTCAATCATCGCCCCCAGCACGGCATTAAGTACCGCTTTGCTAGATGAACTTTTAAAAAACCCATCCGCAGTGATCGATCTTAATCCAAGACCAGGCAGTAATTTTCCGTATTCAGCAAGTGTTTCGCCTAAAAGAGGTGTAAGAGGCATTTTATCTTCTTATTCTTGTTTTTATTGTACCACCACGGGGACTAGTTTTAAAGCGAGTTAAAGTCCGACTAACCGACTCTTGAATGCCGCCTAAATAACCTCTTAATTCATTGTTTAGCATGTTTTGCTGGGTATCGCTTAGTTTCCCTAGTTTTTCTTTTAAGTTTGCTAGCGGATCGAGGGGTTGGGTTTCATTCGCTAATTTTTTTTTAATTTCAACGTCTAAGGCGGGTGCCGACGCCATTAAGCTATCTGCTTTGCTAAAATTAGGAACTGATTTTTCCAACTCCGCAAACCGAGCAGCAGGATCAGGGGAGCGGTCAAGTTCGCCAGCAACAAACACCCGCATTGCTGGGTTAACTTTTAACATCGCTTTTTCTAGGTCGAAAGCAGGAGCAGCGGGAGTTTCGGATTTTGGGGTTGCTTTAGCAGCTTGTAAAGCGGCATTTTCTGCTCTTAATTTCTGTAATTCTTCATGATTTAGCTTCGCCGCAATTTCGCTGGCTGTTAATTTAA
The DNA here is from genome assembly GCF_958299795.1 of Porites lutea. NCBI lineage: Eukaryota > Metazoa > Cnidaria > Anthozoa > Scleractinia > Poritidae > Porites > Porites lutea. The sequence continues at coordinate 23,655 of NW_027332362.1, read as the reverse complement.
CTTTCGGTGCTGGGGCATCGGTAGCGGTGACGACCCCAGCAGGAGCAGCAGTTTTATTTTCAACAGCCTTCGTTTCTGCGGTGTTATTCGCCATTCCTTATCTTACTAAGTTGTTCGTCAAATTGGGCTTTTAAAGTCTTAATTTGTGCTTTTTGGAGCGGTGTTAATTTCCCTTTCGCTTTCGTAACTTTCTCCCCTGGTGTGCGAGTCTTGCGTACCGCATGAAAGTGGTAACAATAACTTTTAGTAGTCGCCCCACCGAAGGTAAGTCCAGCAATACCAGTTCCACAGTGAATACCTGTAGCCAAGGCAGAGGCGGCAACAGTATGTCCTGCGATGATGATGTCTTTATGAGGCAAATGAGTCTCCAAGTAACAAAAAAGTGCGACAAAGAGTGCCGAACAAATCATCAGCACCAAATCAGTTGCTAAATGGCGGTGTCGACTGTGGCGAATCAACTCCGCCTTTTCTTCGGGTGTTAAAACTTTTTTTGGCTTCATTTCTTTTTAAGTAGTTGCTATGGGAAAAAACTCTAAAAGCCCAAGTTTTTAAGCAACCAAAAAAATTATAAATTATTTGCACATAAAACAAACAAATAATTCGTGCAAATTACCATGTTCGTAAAAAGAATGCTGGAGTGGTAAATCCCAAATTCTGCCGCAGAGGGGACACCGATTCATTTAACCTATTTTAAGTTTAATATTGGAAAAGGTCATTTTAAAATCGGGGTAATCACTAGTTCCGTTCTGGTTAACAAACTTAACGTTAGCGTTGAATTCCTTTGTTGGTGCTTTGCTTGGCGGCCAACCACCATCAAATTGGTAAACCACGCCGAAACCATTCATTAAAATGTTGCCGGCGTCAGTTTCGGAAAGTTCGGCACTTTCTAACAACGAGATGATGTTGTTTGGATAATCAATCTTGAACGTGAACTTAAAATTGAAGTTAAAAGTACAACGGACATCCACCACGCTTTTAAAATCATACGTGCGGATGGGTCCCGGATCGTAAGTAGAACCACCGCATGACTTTTTATTTTGCTGAATAATCCCCGTACTAAATTGGTTATGGAGTTGTAAATAACTGGTGCGTTCCACCGCAACTTTGGAAGCAGCACGGACAAAAAAGAATTGCAGTGGCGAATCAAACAACACAAACTCCTTGCTAGTTGTGTCGGTCTTTTTAAAAAAATCCCATTGTGAGCTACACGCATCTGCTTGATAACTAGTCAGTACCAGGTTACCAATGGTGGAAATTTTCAGATTAAAGCTGATGCCGATAATTTGGTCGGCAGGATCAGATAAAGCAGGCATCGGCACCTCAAACTTATTTCGCACTGTGTCCCTGGCGGTCGGTTTGTCTTTATCCAGCCAACCTAAATAGGTTCTTTCGAAGTAAGAGTTAGGCAGCACGTCCATTTTTTTTCACAACTCCAGTTTGTAATCACCCCACCACACATGAAACGTGGCCTTGTATTCTTCATCCGCTAAATTGATGTCGTAAGTTTCTTTTTTGTCTGGCGTGATTGGTTTTAAGTCTTCGGGAAAGCTAAAGTGTTCTTTAAAGTCAAACAGCGGATTACCCGTCCTGCGACCATTCCAAATTTGGCGGATGTTCTGGTTAAAGTTAGCCAACGTTTTAAATTTGTCGTAGTAAATCGTGTAGTTATCAGAAAGGTCAGGCTGGTTTAACACTCGGGAGAATCACTTGTCCTGAATTGCTTGTCCTCCCACAACACAGTCATATTTGCTAACCACCATGTAACCTTTAACGTAGTGGTTAATCGCTCGGTTGTAATCCCCCATTAAGGTGATGCGATCAACTAATTCAAATTTGGCGGGATTACAAAGCGGCACGTACGGGTCATCATACTCGCTGCTACCTGGTTTTTTAAAGTAAATCACCTGGCCGATGTGTCCCAATTTTACAACCACCGTTTTCTTAACAGTGGGGTTGATTAAGCTAATACACTCCATCTCCGCTAAGTGGGTTAGACTACCAGCAAACGCTTGCGTGGTGTTTTTAGCTCCAAACAAGACGCTGTTTTCTTCGTTAGCAGAAAAAATATCAAACGGGAGCATGTTTTCGGTTAGTGGTTGCGGTGGCGTGTTTCCTGCTTTTGCTTCTACTAATTTGCCCGCTGCTCCTAGAAAAAAGTTGCTAATCCCCCGAATTTCCGCTCCAATCGTGCTGTAGCGAAACATGTTTTTATAGTTTTCAAAGATGCCGGTGGGGAATAATCCCGCCACGGCCGGAAAGGTTGGATAAGCAGTTAAGTTGCGATCATGTCATGCGGGAGCGAGACCAAATGTTAAAAGATGAAGCAAGTTTTGAAAGACACCAATAATGCGGTCTTGGAGAGCAAAGTTGTTGGTTACAGTCAACGGCAGGTTAGTAACCGTCTTCATCAGCAAACTGTTAAAAAAGATGAAGTGCGGCAGGTCTTTGATTTTTAGCAAACTTCAATCAAACACGTTGTTCGCAATTGCTTTAATTTTTTGGCCGCCTTTTACAATAATCCGGTTGTTTTTGTCCTTAATTTGCGGGGTTACAAAGACAAACGCATCATTCCCCGAAACGTTTCATGTTTTAACATCCCAATCCGACTTTTGGTAATCATAGAACTTTTCAAAATCGGTGCCGGTAAAAAAATTTGGACTTCAGAAAGGCTTTTTCAGGTCGTTGGTATCAATCGTATTGGTCTTATCGGTGTTCTTGGCGTATTCAAAAAATCCCTGGATTGGATTAGGTGTAACTTGCGACTTTAAGTAACGCATCACATCCCGTAAAGAGCTTTGACTTCTAATCGCTACCATTTTTAAACTAGGAACGTAAAAGTCGCTTTCTGGTGGCTTGTTAAAGCCAAGCACGGTGTTAATTGGTTTAAAGAATTTAAAGTACGTAATCAAAGTCGGGTCATGGTATTGGACGATGTTAGGCCGTCCTATTCCCACCAATTGTTCGTCCGCATCCGTAATTTCAAAACCAACCAGACGGCTGCCGCAGAATAAACTTAAACCAAAGATAAACGGCTGGCGGTCGGTTGCTGGTAAGTAGGTCAGAAAGTCCGGGGACATCACCAGTTTATTGTGCTCGTCTAAAGCGGGGAATGCTACTGGTTCCCCAATTGCCCCGTTCTGGATGAAGTTAGAGATAGCTAAACCGCTCTTTTGCTTGGAAAGGTTAACGTTTTTAAACTCTGCCTCTACCCACAGAATCTTCTTATCAATCGGGTTGCGGACAATCTCCACAATGCGGTTCATCATGAAATAAGACTTGTTGGTTTCAAATAACGGCAGCGTTTCGCCATAAGGGCGAGGTACTGTTTCAATCGCTCCGGGGATTACCCACAAATAACGTTGCTGGCGGCTGATTTTGTTAATTAGTTTCTGACCGCCTTTAACGGGAATTATCTCTTCAAAAAACAGGCGGTTAATTTCAAAGAATGGAATTTTACAGGTAAAACTTTCCGTGAACTGAAGCGTAGTAAGATTGTTACCCTCTCCTAAACTGCCGAATTCTACATCCACGCTTTCCCGCTCAATAAACGCTTCATAGTACCTTCCTACTTTTAGTTTTTTCTGGAGCGTTAGTTTTTCTTTGGTTTTAAAAGTTGGTTTTAGGAAGCTATCCAACCAGTAAGCGGTAAGGCTGTCTGTGCCATTAATTACAATCTCTAGTTGCGAATAATCCTGGACTTCAGCAGTGATGTCCCGCCTCCCCCGCTCGGTGGCGAAATTCTCTCCCGTTACCACCACAAACGGGCAGATCTTAAACATATTTTCCGGTACCCAGTTAACTGAACTTAGCAGGTTGTTAAGTGCTTGCTGCAGGTGCTGCTTTCTGAACTCGTGGGTTGGTACCAAAGACGGCAATTCTGGGTGGTTGTAAAACTTAAAACGGCTGCGTTCGCTGGTTACAATCACGTCTTGCTTTAAGTCCATATACACCACCATCGGGGTGGTAACTCCCTTAAAAGTGGCGTTGATGGTATTATTCTGTCCGCCAACAATCTTGTCCTTGCCGAAGGTAATTTGGTTGATAACCGTCCAGGACAACGAAGTTGCTGCTTGTTGCTGGATTGTCCGCTTTAGTTCGTAGGTAACGTTAACCTCGTTAGCCCAAACTTCATGATTAGGCATTATCTTAGGGCCTTAAGTTTTAGGGGGTTAGAAGTGGTGAATTTTTTTAGAATATCCGCCATGGTCGCAGCACTAATTTCGGTGGCGGGGTCAATTGGTACGGCAGGTTGCGGCATCAATACCACAATTTGGACAGTTTGTGGTTGTTCTCCTGGTTGTGTATAAGTAGCATTAATCGTACTTTTTTGCCCTTTAATTAAAGTCCCAGTAAAAGTAATATCATCACAAAACTTAGGAATTAAGCGTGGATTTGCTTTCAAACCGATATAATGGCGTAGTTCAGCAGTTGCTCGAGGATCAGCAGCCGAAATGCTGTCTGCTAAGTAAGCGGTTTTTAACGGAGCAGAAGCGGAGAATTGCTTTAGAATGTCGGGGATTTTAATCCGTTGGACTTGAGCTCAGAAATTAGCTTCTGGAGAGCGATGCGGTGGGTTGGGGTCTTCCTGACCAGGCGTTCAGTCAACAATATAGCATTCCCCTTTGTAAGGTGTCGTATAGCTGAAAGTTGGTGATTTTAAAAAGTAAGCATCAGCATGATCGGCACCTTCCCGATTAAAATATCCAACATCAATCCCAAGTTTTTCGGCACCAGGAGTTAAAAGAAAATATTCCGCCAGGATTCTTAAATCCCATTGGTAATCCATGGCGTCAAAGCTATCAGACGGAGTGAATATCTTTAATGGGTTACTGCTAGTAAAGGTGTTTTTAAAAAAGTTGGTTAGAAAATTGCCGTAGGACATCACTGGTTTAGATTCATTAATTTTAGTTCACGGAATTGTATGTTTTTTGGTGCCGCACCCTTCTGTCGAAAAACACAAGCAAGAGAAAAGAGTTAAACTTCCGAGTGCGGCTAACCTTATTTTACTCTTCTTCACGTGCTTGGTTTTCGTCTGTCTCTGTTTCGGAATTTACCGCCCCTTCATCCCCAACTTCTGAAAGCCACACCTCCGCTTCTTGGTCGGTCTTGTCGTCCACTAATTGTAATGCTTGCTTGCGACTCATTAATCCCATCGTCATCCGCTGATCTGCTTCATCTAATCGCCGCTTCGCATCAATTCCCAGGTTAGTTTTCAATTCCACAAGAATTTTTTCGTCCAGTTCTTTCGGATTAAGCGTGCCGTCAATAATTAGTAAACTGCGTTTAACCAGTTCTTTAATTTGTTTTTTGCGGAATGCTTTCCGCAGGGCAATAATTTCGGAATCGGGCTGGGTTTGGTAATCAACTTCCATCATTGTTCTCTGAACCCCGTCTCTGTTATCTTCCACCGACAACCCCACCGCTTTAAAAGTCAGTTTAATTACTTCATCAACCGCCATTAAGTGGTCGTTAAAAGTGGAGCGGGATTGGATTACCTCTTTTATTTGGTTGGTTTGTCCTGCGACAAAGTCCATTTTGCTGTTCGGCAAAATCGCAGTCAAAGGGCTGGTAAAAAACTTAATCTGATCAGCAGGTTTTTTGTTTAAATCCGCTAATTGTTGTGGGGTTAAACTAGCACTAGACTGCGTTTTTCCCATCTGGAGTTCATAGTAAGCGGTTTGGATTAGTTGGTTAATGATGGTTTGGTAGCCTAAGCAATTCATCATGTCTGGATAGCGTTGACTAAGACTAGTTCCGTAGTTTTTATATTTCGGTTTATTCAAAAGTAGTAAATCGGCATTTGGTTAAAGTTATGGGTTTTCGTGTAATCGTGTAAATTGTTAAGTTAAGTTACAATGTAAGCTTGTAATTCCTCCGCTTTTAACTGTGCCCCGCCAATTACCCACTTAACTTCAATTGTGGTCGGGGAGTATCTAATTTTTTGATAAACGCCAGAATCCCGTAAAATTGTTAAATCCGTGTAAGTTGGTTTTTCGTCAAACTGGTAAATGGAAAGGTTTCACGGGTTGGCGGTCGTTCAACGCAATTTATTGCGGTTGTAATCAATGAAAATAATGCTAGCTCCCCAGATGGAAACAATTAATTCGTTTTCCAGCAGGAAATTGTAAATATCAAAATCAAAGTAATCATCAATCATTTTTTGTATTTTGGTGTCGTCGCTTGTAACTTCTACCATCTTGCCGAACGTTTTTTGGCGGAATTTTAACGCCACCATTTCCAGCAAATTTACGCCGTAAAACTTAACGGGAAAAGTTTGGGACGGTCACTGTAATCGTGCTGCTAAGTCCGCTCCCAACATATCAACGTCCAGCGGGACGGTGCTCTGCATAGCTTGGTTAATATTGTCGGTCTGCGGAATTTGCTGACTTTTAATTTCGTTTTCGGTTGGGAGGGGCATTTACTTAATTCTAATTAAAGCGGCACGGGATCGTACCACTCGGAGTTGCCGTAAATAAAAGCGTCTAGCAAGTGGTCGTCTTTTTTTACCATTTGTAGGTTCTGTGTGTTTTTTTTGTATTCCGCCCCATTTAATTCTTGAATAAATTTGTGCCCTTCATTTTCAATAATGTAAAGTTTTTGGCGGGACAGCAACGTTTGGATGTAACCAATCCGTAGTGAAATCGGGAGGCGTTTGTAATCACCACCGCCCGCCCAAGTTAATCAGTTTCATTTTTTTGTCCCTGTTTCTAAGACCCGTTTATAAATTCAGTCGCTTTGGTCGCAAAAAACGGTTACTTTGTGCTTCGCCATTTGCGGATAGGTGTTAGCTAGGTCTTTTAATCACAAATAAGTGCGTTGGATCATCACTTCATGACTAGCATTAACTTTTTCGGGCAAAATGTAAAGTTCACTAACCACCACAATTTCCTTTGATTTTAAACGGGCAAGACAAATGGCGGCGTAGGCGTTGTGTTCATATCCAAAGTCCAGTCCGACCCGAAAAGTGGCGTTTGGGTTTTGCAACAATTCCTCTGGCGTTGCGTACTGGATGTATTTTACTAAATGCGAAAAAACATCACCGTCAATCTGAACTGGTTTGCCTCAGTATCATGCTTCCCACTTTTTGGGGTTGGTCTCCTTTCATTTTTCAACCGTCAGCATGGTATCTGGGTTAGACAGAGCAAACGGGTTCGCTTCAATGCAGTAACGGATAAATATGCGGTTAATAATAACATCCTGCCGCACGGACTTACCAATTGGTAGAATTGAAATAATTGATTTGATTTTTTTAAAATAAAACTTTTCTACTTTCATGCGGTTTTCGTCATACGGCAAAAACTGGTCGAAGTAGGTGCTAAACGGGTTAGTTAATAGTAGTGGGTTGCCGCAGGAAAACATGATTAACCGCCCGTTTGGATTAGACCCCCGCATTGAAGTTTGAATGTCGGTTAGCTCTTCTGGCTCCATTTCGTCACATTCTTCAAATATCGCAATGCAATAAGGCGTTTGGTAAGTGAAAAGTCCTTTAAACGCAATCTTGTCTTTTTTTTGCTGATGCAGACCTTTGAAATAAATTTCGCAATCCCCGTGTTTGATTTTTCGGTAAGAATAGTTAATTTTAATAAAATCGTGGTAAGGTCAAACGTTTCTTAGCTTGTTTAAAAATTCATGTCAGATCGAAAGTTCAACGTCCCCTTTTAAATAGCGAAAAATGTAGATTGTAACAGGTAATCTTAAAATTAAGCACCGCAAAGCTAGTCAGTTAAAAGAATGGGTTTTCCCACCATACCGACTTCCGAAAATAATAACCTCGCTGGCGGGTAATTCTTGCCGCCAATAAATAGCATTAAAAGTTTGCCGAAATATGTCTAAAAAAAGGACGGGGTTTTGGTCAATAAAACTAACTTCCATTTTCGTAGGTTTGTTCTGCTTCCCTTGTTTTAGAATCAACGTTAACTTTAACGGGCACAAATTCCTGCTGATCAGTTTTTTTGGTTTGTTTTAAAGCTCTAGCACTTTCTCGAATTTTAATTCCCGTCAGACCTAGTCTTTTAAAACGGTAAACTTGGAGTTCGTCTTTTAAGTAACTCATCCAATTTTTGTAATTGATTCCACTTAACATTTTTTTTAAATTGGCGGGGGAAACTCCTTCGTCGCTAACTAACCACACTCTGAATGCTGTTAGATTTCTGTAAAAAATAAGGGCGTTTGGGTCTTTTAAAACGGTAGCGATGTATTTCCTAATGTAATCAGTCAACATCATTTTATTTCTAGCTTTTAAATTAAAAGCACAAAGGCACTTTTTTTGGTTAACTTGTGGAAAGAGCGGGTCAAGTTTAGAAATACGATTTACCACTTCAGCAGGAATTGGCTCTCCTGTGGTTCATTTGATTTGATCTGAATGGACGGGACAAAAGCGGTCGTTAAACGGGTCTTTTGTGCCTGACGTTATCATCAGGATTTTTTTTGTTGTCGTCAGGTTTTTGTCCATTTTAACCCATTTTAACATCAAATCCTGACGGCACTGACGATAAAAAAAATCTATCGTCAGTTTTTTAAAATCTTATTGTTAGTAGTACCCGAGCGAATTTAAGTAAGTATCTGTAATTGCAATATTAGAGTGTCCCAGGGCGGTTTTGACTGCTACCACGCTCCTAGTTTTTTCGTAAAGTTGCTTTGCAAAATAGTGCCGAAAGTCATGCGGGGTTGGTTGGTTCCTAAATTGATAAGGTTTAAGAATTTGGTTCAGTTGTGTTCGCATCCAGTTTGAATTTCACTTAGGAAACAGTTTTTTAAAACTCCCCGTCAGTTCAAACAGCGGGATTAGATCATGCGGGGTTCGTAACGTGCGGTGCTTGCTGCCCTTTGCAATAAACCGAAAGTATTCACGGTTCGCTTCAACCGTCCCAATTTCAGATCAGCGGAGACCCGTGGCTAAGACCAATTTGACTGCCTTCCAGAGCTGGCGGTGGGTGCTGTTGCCTGCTGGAGACAGTGCGTGGACGACCTGGTTTAAAGTTGATGTGGACATCAAGGTGCTGCCGTTTGGGTGCTTATACTGCCTCCTAGGGCGGTTTATGCCGTGGAAAGGGTTGTGGCTAAGGTAATTAAAGTTGACGAAGTGCTGAAAAAAACTGCTGGCGGCGTCCAGCAGCAATCGTTGCGAATTGGCGGAGTAGCGTTGTTTTTTAAGTCAAATTTGGTAGTTTAAAACGTCCGATCGATTGGTTTCCAGAAGGTTGGGTTTTTTAACAAACCGCTCGAAAAGTTCAAGTGCGTACTTATAGCTAGCTTGACTGTTTGGACTTTTTGCTTCTAACCAGGTTAACCGCTCCCGTGGGACGTCCACAAGCGACCGTTTCTGGCGTTCCGATTGGTTGCTGATTAGGTTGTTAAGTAGTGCTTGTTTGGCGATTAACTCTTTCTGCTGCGGCGTTAATTTTTCAAATACAGAATCTAATTTCTGCTTTTTTGCTTTTAAATCAGCAATCAGATCAGCAACTGATTGCCCTCTGGGAATTAACTTTTTAACCGTCACCGCAGCAGCATTTTAACACAATTTTGACTAACAATAAGTTAATCTTATTGTTAGTTTTGCTTAAAACTGACGACTGATGATAAATATTAAACTTAGATTAAATAACCCTTTTTTGCAGTGCAACTCCTGCACTTTAATTTCTATCGTCAGGTTTAAAGCAGTTTTAAAACTACTTTTCGTCTTTATTGCCTTTTCAAAATTCGGGGTCGTCAGGACTAAGATCATCCAATTTTTTAGTTTGCGTTTTAGATTCGGCATCAGCAGGCAATGAACCTCATCGCTGCTGGTCGCTGATGGTGCGGGGGTATTCAGGGTTAATCACTACGCGCACAATTTGGTAGGCTGAACCCAATTCTTTGTGTTTGTAGTAAATGAAATTTTTGGTGGAAAATTCCTGGCGGTCAAAAGCAGCGGCATCCCCGCACAAATCGTTTCTTATTTGAGCCCGAAAAGCCCTGCTGTTTGGTTTTGCAATTTTTAAGTCGTCTTTTAAATAAGGCAAAATTTGGTCTTTTCAGTAAAACCACTCCCGCTTGGCTTTCGGAATTGGGGTGCCGTGCTTTCCAATTTGCACCCATCCCCGATCCCGGCAAATTGCTCCCGCCCACAGTTGGGCGTCCGACGGGGCCTTGGAATCACCCCCCAAAATCATCAACGTTGCGATGTTTTCATCGCTGCAAATTTCCGCAGGCACGTTCTCGTCAATCGCTTGCAAAATTGATAAAGCTAACCCGTCATCTTGGGACGGGTTTTCAGCAACAGCATTCTTTCGTTCGTTACACGCAATAGAGTCGAGAGCGGGTTTTAGTTCGCTCAAAAGGGGAATTTCCAACAAACGAATCCCACTTAAATTTCGCAGGGCGGGGCAATTTTTTCGGGGGTAATTCGCTGTGAAAAGCACAAAGCCCTTATTTTCGTGTTTAACGATCCGCGTAGTGTGCATGTCCCGAATGTCCACTTCGGGTAAATCGTTTAAATCTTTGACCTTTTCCGACTTTTTAAATTCAATTCCCCTCGGTTCGTTGCAAATGGTGATCATGTTGACTAAATGGGCGTTGTTTCATTCGTCAGAAAAAGCTTCGCCGACCATGTTGTTTCGTAAACTGGACGGGAGCCAATGAACTAACCACCGGAGAAATGATGATTTTTGAATGAAGCGGGCGGAGGCAAAAATAAAGAGGAAAGGCAATCTGAATCCTCTACGTCCAAAAATTAAAATGTGTTTTACAAATTGAAAAAAACCTTTGATTCAAACTTCAAAAATTTCTTCGTACTTAGACTCCATTTTAATTAGAGAACAAAAGTGATGCAGTCGCTTTCACGTTAATTCAATTTCATCAGCAGGCGGTTTTTGCTGAATTAAAAAAATTAACTTAACCCGCTCTTTTTGGTTAAAAGATGATCTTTGCAAATTAATGTAACTTTGAAAATCATCTTTTTTAATTTGCAAAGTGATTGGTTTTTCAGTTTTTGCATCCACCATCGGCGCTAACTCTCCCTTTTCAGTTTCGATCATCCGCTGAATGGGGTTCCCTTGCAGCATGTCCCAAATTGTTTGATCATCAATTGCTTCGTGTTTTTTTAACAGGGGAGCCAACCGCCCGTTTTTGTTAAACCAAATATTTTTAGTTTCTACAAGCCAGTACGTTAAGTCCCGGTAGAAGTGCTTGTTTTTTAAAGCGGTCGTGAAATTTTTGTAATTTGGATCGTTTTCCAAAAATTCTTTAAAGTCATCTTTTAGATGTTCGGGAATTTCCATGTTAGAGCAATGATTTTAAAAGCGGACTGATTTTAACCGCCCCATCTGAACTAGCTTTTGTAATTTTAACTTTGGGAGCATTAAACAATTTTAAACGGTGTTCGGCAATTCAAACGCTAATGTTAAGTGCACTCGGGGTGCCCCCGTCGGTCAGCACTTTTAATTCCGAGCAACTTTTAACTTCCACCCCCCCTTTTAACAATTTTTGGCGGATTTTTTCCGCTTCATTTAACAATTTAACGCAATCGGCTTTGTACCACGCCATTTGGGCGGGCGGGATTGTCTTGGCGCTCGGATCAGCAAGCATTGCTTCGGGAGGACGCTTGCCGTTTAAATAGATCAAACCGTCTTTTCCCTCTTTTAAATTGAAATTATTCACTTATCAATTTTGGGTCGCTGGTAATTTTTTTAACCACGTCCTTCACAAAATAAATATTGTATTCCGACTGAAAAAAACGCAAAATGCAGTGATAATTGGTTGTTGGTCACACAATTGCAGCCGCCCGCTTAAAAGAGACGCCCGCTTTTAAACGTCAGGCTAGTTCTTTTTTTTTGTTGATCGTAATAATTTTTTTTAAGTCTTTCAATTTTTGCTAAGATTATTTTAACAAAGTTGATAAAAAAAAAATATTAAAAAAAAATAATTAATTGTGCTATACTGTTTACGTAGTTGTTTTAAAAGTTAAAAGTTGTGAAAAATTTAAAAAAAGCAGAAGTGGTGGAAATGTTGAAAAACTGAGAAAAAGGAACAAACATTGAAATGGAGTGGGAATTAAAGGAACGGTTGGCTGGTAAGTGCCTAGCACAAAAAGCGTTCAAGAAAATGTTTTTTGCTACTCCTGCTGATAGAATTAACCTTTTTAGAGAAGCAGTGAGAATGGTTAAAGTGTGCAACGGCATGATTGTGGACAAAAAGTGCCGCAGCCGCAAGTGTGCGGAATGGGCGATTAAGTATGCTAACCGAGACGAAGTGTTGTGCGGAGCAGCAACTGCGATCAGTCGCTATTTTGAATTCAAAAAAAGCGGGCAGTTTTTCCACGAAATAACCCACGAAAACACTGCCGAAAAGGCTGCTAAGAAAGAATGAGCGGTTAAAGAAGCGAAAGAATGCGGCTGCAAAAACAAGTGGTGCGTTATTTTTGCGAACGGGGCAACATTTAAAAAACAATAATGGAAAACATAGAAAGCATAGTTTGCGTAGGGTGCGTAATTAAAAAAAGTGAACACCCAGAATTAGCTTGCGTCCAGTGCGAAAGTTGCGAAATAATTTACACCCTTGAAAGTTTTGATTACTACGGCACAATAAACTGTTGCGGCGACAGAGCGTTTGTTGAAAATTGTATCAACTGCTGAAATGGAAAATAAGAAACGTAATTTAGCAACCCACCCGTTTACAGCGGCAGAGTTTACCGCAGCAGTACGCCCTTTTTTAGAAAAATGCTTTCGGATCAACGGTGCCGTAGGTTTAGAAAGGGGACGGGCAAGAGTGGAAAGGTTAAAAAGTGAATATTTAAAAAAGGGGTTTATTAAAAATAATGGAAAATAGAGAAAGCATTGTTTGTGTGGGGTGCGTAATTAAAAAAAGTGAATACCCAGACTTAGCATGCGTCCAGTGCGAAAGTTGCGAAATAATTTACACCCTTGAAAGTTTTGAGTACTATAGCACAATAAACTGTTGCGGCGACAGAGCGTTTGTTGAAAATTGTATCAACTGCTGAAATGGAAAATAAGAAACGTAATTTAGCAACCCACCCGTTTACAGCGGCAGAGTTTACCGCAGCAGTACGCCCTTTTTTAGAAAAATGCTTTCGGATCAACGGTGCCGTAGGTTTAGAAAGGGGACGGGCAAGAGTGGAAAGGTTAAAAAGTGAGTATTTAAAAAAAGGGTTTATTAAAAAATAATGGAACAATTGGTGAAGATCTGATTAATTAAAAATGAATAAAGTTTTAAAAAGACGATGCATGAACGGTCTTTGTCGCCGCTGGTTTTTAACTTTAGATCCTGCCGACTGGGACTGCCCCACTTGCTGGGGCCACAAGCACCCCGAGTGCAATGTTAATTATGAAAAGCCAAAATAATGGATTCTTCAATTGAAAAAGATATAGAAAAAGTTGAACGCTTGGTTAATGACGAAAAAATTCATTGCTTAATTATGGCTAGCAAAATATTTGTTGACTTGCGAAAATGAATCGAAGAATTTTTTGAAACAAAATCAAAAGCACAATTGACGGTTAGTGAAATGCTTGATTTCACCCAAAACTTTAAATGAATGTCATTAGCTTTTTTAACAGTGATGGCGAACCGGATTGAAAATCACCAGTTTATCGCAAAAGTTAACCATCAACAAATTTTTTGTAATTGCCGATCTAATTAAAAATGAAACGTTTTTGCGATTGAGATACCTGCGACAAAAAAGCAGAAATTAGCTACCGCCTGTCTTATTTTGAAAAAAGCGGGGAGCGGGTGGCGTGACGATGAAGTTGCGAATTTCACCAAGACGAAGTGGAATCTAGCATTAATTGTTCTTTTTGCAAAACATGACTTTAAAAATGAAATGTAGTTGAAAAGATTGTTATCGACCGGATTATTTTGAAAAAGCGGGTTGATTAAAACCAGAAAAGTGCGGTCGGCATTACGGTTGCTGCTGGGAAGCGGGATGTGGCTGCTGGCGGAAACCAAAAAGAGACTTATTTAGTTGTTAAATGCTTTTAAAAAATAACGCAATTGTTGGCTGTTTGAAATGCTGCCGAGAATTAACCCAACCCCGCTGCTGGCGTAGAAACGGATTGTTTGTTTGCGATGATTGCTGATACCGAATTTTTTTAAATTAAATGGAAGATACCAAAGTTTATTGAACTAACAAACTTTCAACGGAACGCTTTTACCCGCTTGAAAAATTGGAAAATGTGATGATTGTAAAAAAGACAAGCAAGAAATAATTGATGTTGATACCGAAAAAGGAGTTAAATGGGTTTGTGATGATTGTTGGAATAAGCGACTGTTAGCCAAAGCAAATGAAGGCAAAGGTTTGTTTGCTTAAAAATTATTAACCACCAACTTGACCTGTTTAATTTTAAAAACAGGAAAATGCTGGTGTAGCTAAAAGGAAAAAAGCAGAGACCACTGGGGGCAGTGTCAGATTGGGCGTTCGAGCCGCCTCACCAGCTCCAAAAAAATATGATGTTAAATTTAAAAAAGGGTGGGATTGGTCGGTTGAAAAGCAAATTTATATTAAACACAAAAATTGTCGAGATGGTGGTTGCCCCCACGGTTGTACGGCTTTAAAAAAAGATGGGTCAGCAAATAAAAGATGATGTGTTGCTGACTGCTGCTATTTTTGCTGCCACTCTTTTTTACGACCCGGTCTTAAATTCTGCCCGTGCCGGAGGCATGTTTGTTGGGTAACTTTTAATCATCACGATCACGAAGGCAACAAAGGGTGTATGTTAAGTTACACTTACGATCTAATCATGGCGATTTTTAAAGCTGCAAATCCGAAAATTTTAGATGATTTAACAAAAAGCAAAGACCGCATGAGTAACGTTTTATTTTCGAACCACCTGTCGGGCGTTTTAAAAGCAATTGAAGACCCGAAATTTAATGACCCAATAAAAAAAGATTAACAAAAAGGGAATGAATTGAAAAAATTGAAGCGGGTAATTAATGGAGAAATTTTGTAAAGTTTGCAAAGAAAAGTCCCCACACAAACGGGTTTTGCGGGCTAACAACGAAGTTGAAGTTTTTTGCATGTGGTGCCACGGTTGATAAAATGCCGACTTATTTTTTAGACTGATTAAAAGTGCCGCAGGGAGCGGGGGAGGGCGGTCATACAACTTGAATTTGATACGACAATTGCTGCTTTTGTGCTAAAAAAACCGTCTGAGGTTTTCGAGCACAAATAGAATGTTTAGTTTTCGAAACTGATGTTTTTGAAAACCAAATGAAACTGTACACTATGTGTATGCCGTGTTTTAAAAAATATAATCCCGATTGAAAATCCGATTTAGAAAAATGGGTGGAATTTAAAAAAAACCCCGCTGCTTTTAAAAAGAAAGCAAACAGTTTAGGTTTTTAATGGAGCACTAGACGGGACTCGAACCCGCACTTCCGCCGAGGGAGGGCAGAGAGCTAACCAATTGCTACACTAGTGCGTTAATTTAACGGTCTTTGTTATACCTCCTTCCTGCCCAAAAGCAAAAAGTGCCGAAGGGACTGCTACCCGCCATGCCGACAGGCACTAAATAACAAGCGGGGTGTTTTTTACAAAATCGATAGCTTATCACGGAGGGTGGTTTTTTCGGTGGTTAGATCAACAAAACTTCAAATTCCTAACCCGAAAGTTAGGGCTAATGTCCCCCCCAGCGTTTTAAAAAAGCGACGAAATCATTTTCAGTTATCTTTTTTCAATGCGAACGAACTCATCTTCTATTTTACACTTTCATAGCGAAGCCATATGTCTAACATGTTCTTTACAAAAATAAAGTCATTTAGCACTCCCATGGTAAGGGACAGTCCCGTTATAATCCCGCTTTCATCCTACTTTGCCGTAACAGCGGGGAACCCAGCACCTTAAGCGACTGTTGATGTTATCAGTCATTTAATCGTTAACGTGCC
This sequence comes from Porites lutea, assembly GCF_958299795.1. Classification (NCBI taxonomy): domain Eukaryota; kingdom Metazoa; phylum Cnidaria; class Anthozoa; order Scleractinia; family Poritidae; genus Porites; species Porites lutea. The sequence goes on along the minus strand of NW_027332362.1, from coordinate 7,782 downwards.
GATTTAATTTACATCAGCAATAAGCACAAATATTTTTTCAATTGTCTTCGCAATAGCGGTTTTTACATTCAGGGAGTTTATACTTCATTAACCAAATTAAAGCACTTTGTCCGCAAAGATAGAAACTTTTTGTGAATTAACTCATATTCTTTTTTATCAAAAGTCTTCTTTTCTTGATTATGGATTGACGTTAAAAAAGGTTTAATTGTATCAACAATTCTTAGCAATCATTCCCCGCCATATTCTTTGTAAAAATTACGAACGGGATCTAAGATGTTAAAATAGAGCGATTTGTTAAGTTCATTAACGGTTAGTGTGTAGTCAGAGACATAATCAGGGTGAATCACTTCTGCTTGATTCCCAAACGCATAGCATTTAAAAATGCGGAGAACTCGGTCTCTAATTTCTTCTGGAGTAAACTTTCCTAAACAACTCATTTAACCCACTAATAAATAACAGTCAACTAAAACTCCACCACAAAGGGAGTCTGGAATTATTATAACTTAATTTTGATTAATAATTTTCCAGCACTCTGCCCTTATTTTTAAAAATTCATCATACACTTCTTGGTAAGAATCCGCTGATTCTTTTTCGGAGCCGTTAAATCGAGCACAGAACCACCTTAACAAATTAATAACCTGCAGCAGTCAGGTGTATGATGATCCGTCTTCAATATATAAAATTTTTATCGGACTGATAACAAAACCATCAATAGTCGCCACCAGTTTTTCAATTCCTTCTTGACGGTCCTTTATAAATTGCGGATAGAGTTCATTCTTTTCGTCAACAGGTAAATGTGATTCAAAAATGCGGGCAACCCGTGCTCTAATTTCATTCATAACCTTATTATAACCTAACCTTTAACATCTTTTCTAACTTAGCTAATTTCCTTTCCAAAATCATCAACCGCTGATTTTCAAAAGTACTTTTTACCCCCTCTGGAGTTAGTGTTTTTTGTGCTGTGCTACCACTCCGAATTTTTCGCTGCCCCACCAGGATGCTAGCGGTGTGAAACCCTGTGGAATGATCGTCCAAAGCAAACGCTTGAATTCTGCTAAAAGCATGCCCTTGCCCTGGGAAAACATCCGCCATGTGTTGTGCGTCCAGTCCACTTTTCATCCTTGTCCGTTTGCAAAAAATCCCAATTTAAGGAATTGATTAGTGTTTTTTCGTTTAAAAACAAAATATTGAGTTTTATCTCTTTTCGCTGCTGTAGAAATTTCAAGTTCTGTTACATCCCGAAAAACTTGCTTGGTAGTTGTGCTGCTCGCACTAAAAAGTTGGGTGTGGGAAAATTCGGTATTTAGGGTAATCCGACTGCCGATTTTAATTACCCGCAGTAAATTTGGGTTGCTTGCTCCACCACTTTTGAAATAATTCCGCAAACTTAGTTTCTGTAATGCTGCTCCCCGACCCAGGATCTCCTTTGTCGCCCTTATCGCCTTTTGGCCCCTGTGGTCCCGTTGCTCCTGTTGCTCCTTTTGGTCCTTGTGGTCCTTGTGGTCCCTGAACTCCCTGACGACCTTGTGGTCCTTGTGGTCCCGTTGCTCCCTGGCTGCCGTGTGCCCCCCGAGAACCCTGTGGTCCTTGTGGTCCCGTATCTCCTTTGTCTCCTTTGTCTCCTTTGTCTCCTTTATCACCTTTGGGTCCCCGCTGTCCTGTTGCGTTGGAATTAATCGTTAAAACCTTGGCTCCGTACCCAAAAGTAATATTTGTCCCAGCATCAATTTTTTCAATCGGTAGCTTACTGCTACCCATCTCCAGCGGCTTAATCAAGTCTTTAATTGCCTTCCCGCTGATATTGCGGGTGTTTTGGTCTGGTTTGGTAACTTTAATCCCGTCACTGCCCGTAATGTTAAGGTTATCGTGACCCCCGCCAATTGCGTGTAATTTTAGTGTTCCTTTACCGCCCGCATTGTCGTACTCGCATTTAACCGTGTCTGTGTCTAAAAAGTTGCCGCCAAACACCCAGAATTTGTAAGCTTCCCACCAAAGCAAATATCCCTGTGGATCGTTCCCTGTTAAAGGTAGATTAACCGCCTTTTTAAAAATATTGTTGCTGTTTGTTTTTAGAGAAGGGGTAGGGTTAACTAAATTTAGTTCATTATAAACCCCCGCTTGTTTTAAATAAGAATAAACGTTAGATAAAACTTGATTGCGTTGGTTGTTAAAGCTTTGCGTAAAAGATAAGGCACTAATATTCCCCGAAAAGGAGTTGTTCGCCAGCATTGACTGGTTGTAGCTAACGTTAAAATTGAAAAGAATTGCAAACGCCGCAAAAATAAGTTTCTTGCGGTCATCGGAAAAGTCTAAATAGTCTTTTTTTTCTAAGATAAAGCTGGTGGCGGGCAGAATTTCTAAAGCGGTGTTGTTGAACTGGATGTTAAGGAGCGACTTTTCAAAGCTACTTTCTTTTAGTTCTGAAAACGATAGGAGATCCGCAATTTTAAACGGATAGGTTAAATCGGTGGGATAGTTATTCACGTTTTAATTTTATTGATTTTTAAGCGGTTTTAAACTCCGCCGCATTTTTAAACGGGGCATCGTTTTTAAGTAAGAAAAGCGGGTGTAACGGGGAGCACTTTTTGTTAATCCCCCGTGGCGAATTTTTAACATTTTGTAGCCACTTACAATCGGCGTGCGTTTTAAATAACCACGCCCCGTGGTACCAAGACGACTGCCTTGTGTGTGGTCTAACACAAACGATCAATAACCGTGACCATTAACGGGGCCAGGTTGATTAACCGCTTTTCATCAAAATTCGTAATTATTTAAGGGGGAGTCAAAATAGTTATAGATTTTATCGCCCGTTCTGAATTCAATAGAAGTAACCCCAATGACCGCTCCTGACTTTTTGTAACGATCGATCGGGGTAAATTTGCTTCGTTTAACGGCAGCAGAAATTACATCAACCCACTCGTCATATAAATTTTTCCCCGCTACATCTAAAAAGTCTTCCTCTCCCAGGGTGCTTTTCGTCTTTTTTTCTTTAACTGACGGCCGCTCAGAGACTTTTTCACCTATAGTAGTATTGCTTTTTTTTTTAATTCTGCTTACAGAGGGGTTTGTGCCGCCAAATTGTTTTAATAATTTGTTAAAACGGAACTGATTAAAAAACATGCTTTTAACATCGGGAGTTAGTTCAGCCCACACTTTTTGTAAAATATCCACCACCTGAAACTTTTTAATAGCAGCATTAATTTGTGATTGTGCTTTCGGCGGTAATTGTTTTATAAAAGCGATGATGTTAAATTTCAGAATTTTAGCAACGCTTTGTTTGCTTAGCAAATACAATCGCCTAAAAACGGCAAACGGTTTTAAAAATTCCCGAAAAACAGGAACTTTCAGCAACAATGACAGCAGCTCGTTAAGAGCTACCATCTTACGAAGTGCTTAGTTTAAAACGTTGAACGCACTTAAACCAGGGATTAGAATTGTCTTTGTCGGTGTAAGCCCAGCGACCACCTTGCTTTTGGATCATCGCTGATCTGATATATCCTTGATACAAATTACCCATTGTTTGGGTTTGGTTATAAGCGGTTAGTGGTTGGAAGTTAAAGACCACAGAGTAGAAAGCGTCTTGGTTAATTAACAACGCCATGTCGAAACCAGAAAAATTGTAAGCTAATTTAGACACCACATTGGCGGAGATGTTTTGACCAAGCACTAGACATTCCCGAACTTCCACACCCAAATAAACACTAACTAACCCCTCTTTCATTACTGTTTGTCCGAAAATAGTTGGGTACATGCCGAACGCTTCGACCATAAAGTTCATAACTGTGGGACTTACCACCATAACTAAGTCCCTTCGTGTTAGTCCAATCTTTCGCTTATCAGAAACTTGTTGAATGAACTCCTTAATAGCTTTCTTTAATTCCACCCGAAAGTTCTTAATTTCGACAGTTGTTGGACTATCAAAATCAGCAGCAACAATTTTTTTAACAGTATCACCCCCAGTTGTGAACAGACCAAGTGCCTGTCCCATTACAATCGCTAAGTCCATTTGTTGCGAACTGGCGGTTGAAGCAGCGTTATACATTGCGGCATACAGATTAGGATCAGTTTCTGCTAAAGCAACGTCCAGATTAGACATCTGGTTTTTAAAGAATAATTCACGGTCAAGGTGAACGGCAAAGTTTCATGTTCCTACTTCATCAGATGAGTAGTTGTTAGAGCTCTTATCAAAGACGCCCGCCAAGTTCGGGGTTGGGTTAATGTAAAGTGTTACCGCCCCTGTGCCTGCCCCCGCTCTACTAACATCGCTAGCGTTAACAATGCGGGAGTTAATTAATCCCTGCAGACCCAGTTCAGCATGCCGCACTTCAATCATCGCCCCCAGCACGGCATTAAGTACCGCTTTGCTAGATGAACTTTTAAAAAACCCATCCGCAGTGATCGATCTTAATCCAAGACCAGGCAGTAATTTTCCGTATTCAGCAAGTGTTTCGCCTAAAAGAGGTGTAAGAGGCATTTTATCTTCTTATTCTTGTTTTTATTGTACCACCACGGGGACTAGTTTTAAAGCGAGTTAAAGTCCGACTAACCGACTCTTGAATGCCGCCTAAATAACCTCTTAATTCATTGTTTAGCATGTTTTGCTGGGTATCGCTTAGTTTCCCTAGTTTTTCTTTTAAGTTTGCTAGCGGATCGAGGGGTTGGGTTTCATTCGCTAATTTTTTTTTAATTTCAACGTCTAAGGCGGGTGCCGACGCCATTAAGCTATCTGCTTTGCTAAAATTAGGAACTGATTTTTCCAACTCCGCAAACCGAGCAGCAGGATCAGGGGAGCGGTCAAGTTCGCCAGCAACAAACACCCGCATTGCTGGGTTAACTTTTAACATCGCTTTTTCTAGGTCGAAAGCAGGAGCAGCGGGAGTTTCGGATTTTGGGGTTGCTTTAGCAGCTTGTAAAGCGCTTTTCTGCTCTTAATTTCTGTAATTCTTCATGATTTAGCTTCGCCGCAATTTCGCTGGCTGTTAATTTAACTTTCGGTGCTGGGGCATCGGTAGCGGTGACGACCCCAGCAGGAGCAGCAGTTTTATTTTCAACAGCCTTCGTTTCTGCGGTGTTATTCGCCATTCCTTATCTTACTAAGTTGTTCGTCAAATTGGGCTTTTAAAGTCTTAATTTGTGCTTTTTGGAGCGGTGTTAATTTCCCTTTCGCTTTCGTAACTTTCTCCCCTGGTGTGCGAGTCTTGCGTACCGCATGAAAGTGGTAACAATAACTTTTAGTAGTCGCCCCACCGAAGGTAAGTCCAGCAATACCAGTTCCACAGTGAATACCTGTAGCCAAGGCAGAGGCGGCAACAGTATGTCCTGCGATGATGATGTCTTTATGAGGCAAATGAGTCTCCAAGTAACAAAAAAGTGCGACAAAGAGTGCCGAACAAATCATCAGCACCAAATCAGTTGCTAAATGGCGGTGGTCGACTGTGGCGAATCAACTCCGCCTTTTCTTCGGGTGTTAAAACTTTTTTTGGCTTCATTTCTTTTTAAGTAGTTGCTATGGGAAAAAACTCTAAAAGCCCAAGTTTTTAAGCAACCAAAAAAATTATAAATTATTTGCACATAAAACAAACAAATAATTCGTGCAAATTACCATGTTCGTAAAAAGAATGCTGGAGTGGTAAATCCCAAATTCTGCCGCAGAGGGGACACCGATTCATTTAACCTATTTTAAGTTTAATATTGGAAAAGGTCATTTTAAAATCGGGGTAATCACTAGTTCCGTTCTGGTTAACAAACTTAACGTTAGCGTTGAATTCCTTTGTTGGTGCTTTGCTTGGCGGCCAACCACCATCAAATTGGTAAACCACGCCGAAACCATTCATTAAAATGTTGCCGGCGTCAGTTTCGGAAAGTTCGGCACTTTCTAACAACGAGATGATGTTGTTTGGATAATCAATCTTGAACGTGAACTTAAAATTGAAGTTAAAAGTACAACGGACATCCACCACGCTTTTAAAATCATACGTGCGGATGGGTCCCGGATCGTAAGTAGAACCACCGCATGACTTTTTATTTTGCTGAATAATCCCCGTACTAAATTGGTTATGGAGTTGTAAATAACTGGTGCGTTCCACCGCAACTTTGGAAGCAGCACGGACAAAAAAGAATTGCAGTGGCGAATCAAACAACACAAACTCCTTGCTAGTTGTGTCGGTCTTTTTAAAAAAATCCCATTGTGAGCTACACGCATCTGCTTGATAACTAGTCAGTACCAGGTTACCAATGGTGGAAATTTTCAGATTAAAGCTGATGCCGATAATTTGGTCGGCAGGATCAGATAAAGCAGGCATCGGCACCTCAAACTTATTTCGCACTGTGTCCCTGGCGGTCGGTTTGTCTTTATCCAGCCAACCTAAATAGGTTCTTTCGAAGTAAGAGTTAGGCAGCACGTCCATTTTTTTTCACAACTCCAGTTTGTAATCACCCCACCACACATGAAACGTGGCCTTGTATTCTTCATCCGCTAAATTGATGTCGTAAGTTTCTTTTTTGTCTGGCGTGATTGGTTTTAAGTCTTCGGGAAAGCTAAAGTGTTCTTTAAAGTCAAACAGCGGATTACCCGTCCTGCGACCATTCCAAATTTGGCGGATGTTCTGGTTAAAGTTAGCCAACGTTTTAAATTTGTCGTAGTAAATCGTGTAGTTATCAGAAAGGTCAGGCTGGTTTAACACTCGGGAGAATCACTTGTCCTGAATTGCTTGTCCTCCCACAACACAGTCATATTTGCTAACCACCATGTAACCTTTAACGTAGTGGTTAATCGCTCGGTTGTAATCCCCCATTAAGGTGATGCGATCAACTAATTCAAATTTGGCGGGATTACAAAGCGGCACGTACGGGTCATCATACTCGCTGCTACCTGGTTTTTTAAAGTAAATCACCTGGCCGATGTGTCCCAATTTTACAACCACCGTTTTCTTAACAGTGGGGTTGATTAAGCTAATACACTCCATCTCCGCTAAGTGGGTTAGACTACCAGCAAACGCTTGCGTGGTGTTTTTAGCTCCAAACAAGACGCTGTTTTCTTCGTTAGCAGAAAAAATATCAAACGGGAGCATGTTTTCGGTTAGTGGTTGCGGTGGCGTGTTTCCTGCTTTTGCTTCTACTAATTTGCCCGCTGCTCCTAGAAAAAAGTTGCTAATCCCCCGAATTTCCGCTCCAATCGTGCTGTAGCGAAACATGTTTTTATAGTTTTCAAAGATGCCGGTGGGGAATAATCCCGCCACGGCCGGAAAGGTTGGATAAGCAGTTAAGTTGCGATCATGTCATGCGGGAGCGAGACCAAATGTTAAAAGATGAAGCAAGTTTTGAAAGACACCAATAATGCGGTCTTGGAGAGCAAAGTTGTTGGTTACAGTCAACGGCAGTTAGTAACCGTCTTCATCAGCAAACTGTTAAAAAAGATGAAGTGCGGCAGGTCTTTGATTTTTAGCAAACTTCAATCAAACACGTTGTTCGCAATTGCTTTAATTTTTTGGCCGCCTTTTACAATAATCCGGTTGTTTTTGTCCTTAATTTGCGGGGTTACAAAGACAAACGCATCATTCCCCGAAACGTTTCATGTTTTAACATCCCAATCCGACTTTGGTAATCATAGAACTTTTCAAAATCGGTGCCGGTAAAAAAATTTGGACTTCAGAAAGGCTTTTTTCAGGTCGTTGGTATCAATCGTATTGGTCTTATCGGTGTTCTTGGCGTATTCAAAAAATCCCTGGATTGGATTAGGTGTAACTTGCGACTTTAAGTAACGCATCACATCCCGTAAAGAGC
>NW_027332361.1:0-26718 GCF_958299795.1 Porites lutea | reverse complement strand
CATTGCATTACATTACATTACATTACATTACATTACATTACATTACATTACATACTATAACACAACATAACATAGCATAACATACCATTACATAACATGACATAACATTACATAACATAACATAACATCACATCACATTACATAGATACATAGATACATAGATACATTGATACATTGGTACATAGATACATACATTACATTGCATCACATCACATCACATTACATTCCACTACATTGCATTGCATTACATTGCATTGCATTGCATTACCTTACATACATTACATTACATTACATTCCATTGCATTGCATTGCATTACATTGCATTGCATTGCATGCCATACCATACCGCACCATATCATACCATACCATACCATACAATCATACATACATACATACAGTAGATACGTACGCAGATAGATAGATACCTATATCCTATATCATAATGCGAATCTCTTATGGTATCCATGCGTCTCTGCAAAAGACTGCTGCCAGGCGTCTGAATCATAGCTCCAGGATCCAGGCTGCAGTTGCTGTTAGGAGCGCTTGCGCTGTCATCGGCCCCAGTTGCTTTCCATTGTGCCAGCGATGCGTGGCTTCTTGAGCCAATATCAAATGTCAGAGTGGCTGATGTGGCTGCATTTGGACCTTGGCCGCCTGCTCTGCCAAAAAAAGTGAAGAGCCACGGCGAAGAAAAGGAAGAAAGGTCATGTGAATCTCAGAGAGGAAGCTCATTTGAGAAAAGAAACATCCTTGCACAAACACTGGCAGCAGGGATCACAAAATAGCAGTGAACACACACCTTATTCGGAGCAAGCCCCTCAGCGACAAATTTTTGAGCAACATCCCCCAGAACAGACCCAGGCTATCATATTCATTAGTTCCACAAATGGTTCCAATCCCCTTCGCCGGAACCATTTCCCCACCTTTCGCAAGCCGAGGGCCGGACAGGCAAGTGTTTCTTTTGGGACTCGGACCACCACTGCAGCTTGGCAGTGAGCTGGCACCAAGCTGGGTGTTCGCCTACCAGCTGATTGAGCACCAAAAGTGGGGTGTATGGCCCACGGCCACCAAGCTGTGGAAAGCCTGCGCCAACTGAAGTAGTCCCGGAAGCAATGCCTCGCCCCAGAGCATTTTCAGATCATGCTGTCGCCACTGGAATAATTTGAAATCTGAAACAGGTACATTGCGGTGCGTTCCTTTTGAGGCGGGACCTGCCTGACTTATGCTCTTTTGCTGGTTTGCCTTCGGGAAGGAAAAATTGGATGAAGAGGAATGAGCAGGACACGCAATTATACAACTACCCATCAATGAGAGTTGAAATATGTTGAAATGACTACGTCAGTCAAAATATCTATAGATTACATATCCCTAAATAATGGCCGCTTGGTACCCGATGCGAGGAAGAGAAGCTCTCAAGGCCCCAGCTCCCACTGCTCTTGGAACTCTTCTCCTCCATCACCTAGTTCCAGAGCATAGAGCAACCACATTGCACAAACTGGAGCATGCAGAGATATGGAGGGAAACAAGTATGATTATTCTATAATCCCTACCCTCTTAGAGGGGGGGGACGAGGGTAGGGTTGAACCGACCTTTCGAGTTACATTTTTTTTGGGAATATATATATATATATATGTATACATATGTGTATACATATTTATATATATATATGAAAATGTAAATGTATATATATATACATGTGTATATGGAAAAAAGAGCACAAGTAAATAGATAAATCAAAATATCCAATCATATGATTATATATGATTAATTTTACGATTATAGAAGCTCTGCACAGAGGAGGTCCACCACAATTCAGCAGCAAACTCTTTGTCAGCCCAGAAACTTGGAGCCAGGGCACTAGCTGAACGCATCTGATGACATATCTGCACACAACGCACAATACACACACAATCACACACACATGACATAATCATCTATGACCCCAATATACCCCAATGAGAAGTGCAGGCAAGTCAATCGCCCAGCCAGTGACGACGTTCAACGCTGGGTCGAAGCAAAAAGGAAGCAAGCGAGTGGCATCAAGATGTGTTGACATGTTTCAAACTGTGTCAAGATGTGTCAAGGAGGTTCTCATATGTACAGTGGCTTTGCCACGTGACCAGTCCATTGTCATTCATATGATATAATGAAATCAAGAGATTCCATGCTATCCCGTTAAAGTACGGCTCAGCAGAGCGGCCGGCTCAGTGGCGGCCTCAGCAGCAGTCCATCAGGCGAAGAATTGTTCTGATGGACAGCTGTTGATGTTTGTTCTCGGTTTTCTGAAAGAACCATTTTCAAAAGTATGGGTAGAAGGATCACGAAGAATTGATTGATGGGTTCATCAGCTTGTGCAGCTTCGCCTCATTTTTTCTGGCAAGTCCTTGTGCTGAGCGGCCTGGTGCTTGGTGTTCAAGCTTTTCCCTGCCTGTCTCCGGCACCCCCTTGCATACCCCTTGCATACCCCTTGCTACACCCTGCCATGACGAAAAATGACATTGTGTGACTCACTTTGGCATTAATAAGCATGTTCTTCCAAGTGCAAGGTGGTTACAAAAGCAAAACTGGCGGCGCTACTTTATGCACCATTGCAGCAAGCTTCGCCAGTTTGCGCAATACCCCTAGTCTATCTTCCCCTTCGCAGGGAGATAGTGACGCAAGCGTCCCGAACAACTTTGTTGCCAAAGGCAGTCGTAGACTGATCTTCCAAGTCCACAAGAAAAAACGAAGGTGCTCTTGCTGCGATCTGAGCCCAAGGGATTGGGAGATCGCATATTCGCAGGTTTCCATCTCGAAGGATGCGAATGTCTTTCCTAGCAAAGCAATGGGGGCAAACCCGTGAACCGTTGTGCAAATTGTGGAACGGGTGGGACAACACAAGTGAGCGTCCCTGCTCACTGCAAAATACTGCAGAAAACGTCACAACACAACTTTTGACATTGGAAAGCACGAGGTTTGGCTTTTGCCCCATGCTCCACAACAATGTGTGTCAACTAACTTGAGGAATCATGAGGAAACAGAATAGAAAAACGAGAGAACAACAGACCAGTGCCAGCGCGGTCTGAGACAATGGACACTGCTGTCGCCAAGCGTCTTCTCATACATCTGCGGCAGCTCCAGAAGATACTGCTCAATGTGCTTCAAACCATGCCCACTGCGTGTAAACTCATGACAGGTCAGCATCTTCTTCGGCGCCACTTCCTATGTAATGCAAAGCTTGCGTGAATGATTGTTGAGGTTTCCAAACGCACTTCTGTAGGGGGTTCTACCAACGTTGGACATTGGCAGGCGCTAGGTCAAGTAAAAAAAAAAAGTGAAGGCAGAGGGGCTGCCAGCAAGACAGCCCACACCACACCTATGATCAAACTATGCAAGCAAGGCACTACTGCCTCTTCAGCGACTGCAGTCTTTGGCAAGCTGCTCTTTCAGTAGCTGCCCGACATCCAGTTCTCCGCTGCGCAATTTTTGCAGAATGGCGCTTTGTTCAGGACGCACTTGCATGGTCATTAACAACCCCTCTTGGCTGAAAGTTGGCTCGCCAATTTCCGCCAGGCAAAAGCCAACCGGGTCCACGACGTCCATAGGGCATAAACAGTGGCATCCCCAGGTGTGGCTGTTCAGCTGCTTCATCTTCACAATTTTGATCCTCGAAGTTGCAGAGCAGATGCATAAGTTGTCATTGGTTGGTTTGTAGTTTGCAGCGCGCCCGTGATTTGCGCGCAGGTGGCCAAGAACACATGCGCGCCAGCAATCTACGCGCATAAATGCGCGCCGCGACCTTGCGCGCATGAGAGTGGGTTTGGAATCTGCGGACATTAGTGTAAGATACTCTGCGCTTCAGAGTTTCTTCAGAGTCATACTTTGTAAGTTGTGGCTGGGTTTGGAGCTTGCAGCGCGCCCGTGATTTGCGCGCAGGCGGCCAAGAACACATGCGCGCCAGCAATCTACGCGCATATATGCGCGCCGCGACCTTGCGCGCATGAGAGTGCGTTTGGAATCTGCGGACATTAGTGTAAGATACTCTGTGCGTCAGAGTTTCTTCAGAGCCATACTTTGTAAGTTGTGGTTGGGATTGTAGCTTGCAGCGCGCCCGTGATTTGCGCGCAGGTGGCCAAAACACATGCGCGCCAGCAATCTACGCGCATATGCGCGCCGCGACCTTGCGCGCATGAGAGTCCGTTTGGAATCTGCGGACACTAGTGTAAGCTACTCTGTGCTTCAGAGTTTCTTCAGAGTCATACTCTGTAAGTTGTGGCTGGTGGGTTTGGAGCTTGCAGCGCGCCCGTGATTTGCGCGCAGGTGGCCAAGAACACATGCGCGCCAGCAATCTACGCGCATATATGCGCGTTGCGACCTTGCGCGCATGAGAGTGCGTTTGGAATCTGCGGACACTAGTGTAAGATACTCTGTGCTTCAGAGTTTCTTCAGAGTCATACTCTGTAAGTTGTGGCTGGTGGGTTTGCTTAGCAGTCAGGCGCGGGACAGCCAAACGCAGGGAGTCAACTTCATCACTGACTGCGAGGAAGGCCTCAACTACGGATCTTAACTAGGGATCTCTCGAGCCAGATAGATTGCCTGATGGGTTGCCACACTATGTCAGATAGAATGCCAGAACAGACGTCAGTCAGAATGCCAGAAGAGATGCAAGATAGAACGTCAGAGCACGTATTAGGGAAATGGTCTCAAGCCATAGGACGTTCGTCCAACATGCACCTTGAAATTTCATGGTGGGGATCACGCGAAGTAAAGTAACCTTTGCACTATTTGTTTTCCTCTTTTCCTTTCTGTCTGTCTTTCTTTTATCTCTATCTTCGTTGTCCCTGCCTTCGTGTTCTCTCTTTCCGTTTGCATGTCTCTCTCTGCCATTGGCAACTCGCCCCAATGCCAATGCATCTCTGGCAAGGAGAGACATTGGGGGCCCCAAGCTACTCTAAATGGGGTCTGCAAATGCCGTTTGGGGCCCTCACTCCATTTGACTTCTGGGGAAGATATTGAGTGCCCCAAGCTACTCTAAAAGGGGGGTTTGCAAATACCGTTTGGGGCACTCACGATCACCCTGCTTTCATTGCATTCAGGTCGTTCTATGTCCCTTCTAAGGTTATGCCAGCTGGCTGTCAAATGCAAAGTTACCGCTAAGCTTATATCTTGCAGAAAACCTCTCAGCGCATGACATGGTTTGTGCCCAGGCTGCTATCATAAAACTTAAAAGGGGGTCCAGAAAGGGGGGTATTAGCCAGGGTGCAATTTCTTTATGTGGCACAATTTGGATAATAAGCTTATTTAGGCTCAAAATGAGGCAAAATGAGGAAAAATAAGTTTTAAATGCCTTTCAGCTTGGGTGTGTCATAGATGTTATTTGTCAAAAAAAAACATCTCTGAGCAAATCGATGTTGGAAGACTAAGACTAAAATTTATAAAAGAAAAAATATAATAATTACACATATTTTAAATATATTTTTAGATTTTTTTGTCAATATAATAATTAATAAGATAAAAAGATTTATTTAGATAGAATATTCAGTACTATATGATACTATATTATATATAAAAAAATATAAATCAAACAAATTAAAGTTGGCATTGTCTTTTTCGTTTTGGCTTGAATGACCCGCCCACCATTTTTCAATTATAATTTAATATAATATTATTATGTGACTGAGAAACTTCAAAATGCATTTCAAATCCCAACTTCCAGATTCCAAAGGGAGGTTGTCAGCTGTCTTTACCCTCCCTCTACTAAACCCCCACTCATTTTTTTCTCTGCTAGCCGTGCATCATCTGTAGTCATAATAAGCCTGTAGAAGGCGACAAAAACAAGAACTACCAGCAGGGTCACAGCCAGTCAGGCAATGAACCACACTAACACCATTTTCTTTTACAACCTGCATCTCCACATTACCACAGTGCACTGTTCCAGGTGCTGGCAACCCTCAGGACGAAGGGTACCATGCTACCTGTAGATGCTTGCAACCACTTGATGCCATCCTTTGGATCATGGTGCCCAACTTTGATCTTCTTCACAGGAGGCTCTGATGGCTTGACTGCTGCATCATCTTGTTGAAGTAGTTCTTGTGTAAGAGTACCAGAATCATCTTGGCTGGGCTCATCCAAGACAGTGGCGGAATGAGGATCCATGGAAGCTCCGATATTGAATCCAAAAGAAAAGTATCAGCAAAAATGAGATCTGCATTTTGAATTCAAAAAATCTGATTTGGATTGGATTTGATTTTGAATTGATTGGGTCTCGACTCGATTCAATGAATAGGCATGCTGCAGTTATCTAACCTGAATTTTTTATGATGTCGATTGCGTGTCCTTGACAGTTGGACTCAGTGACTGACTCCGACGCCGATTGATGATTGTTTCTCCTGGTTGGGCAACGATCGTCTGCGGAGTCTGATATGAAAGTAAATATTATGTTCATTATTTTTTTATACATTATTGACATAATTAATTGTATGATAATCGTACAAAAACATGAAGTATTACAAAATAAAATTTAGTATAATAATTAACCATTCAAAACAGCTCCTGACCTGGTGTCAATGTCAGCATGCTGCAGTTTCAGAACAGAAGTTCAGTCAATCAGTTACTCAGTTGGATGAATCAATGATTCTGATCACTTCTTTAATCACCACAGTGTTCATGTTTTCTTTTCAGTCAGTGCAATTGTTCACACTTCGCGAAACATGACATCTGATTGGCAATGTCAGTAACAGTGACTGGTCCTCTTTTTTCAGACATTGAAGCGGCCAATCAATCACAATGAATCAAGGCTGGCAACAAGTTTTCGGGCCGCCCACTGCAATCGACTAGTTACTGACTGACTTCAGAGTCTCAAAGCAATGCCAATGCAGCAAGCATCGTGATCAGATCAGTCAGTCAGATGAAGACGAAGACCCTCGTTCGGCATTGGCATTAATAAAAGCTGCTGCTTGAGCAGATGCTGCCCAGATGACTGATCGCAAGGATGCTTTGAATGACTCCCATTGTCTCCAGTCAGCTTGGTCAGTGAATCTACCGGTCTTGCTTGTCAACCGCGCCACAGCGACTGTGAAACGGTACTGCAGGGACTCAGCAAAATCTTCAAGACACTTGTCAGAATCAGAAGTCAATTGGAAATCCTGGAGTTGTTCAGAAACTCTTCTTGTCACGTCGTTGGTAATCATCACCGCCATGCCTGCACTTGACTTCTCCGCATCCCAGCCCAACTTTTCCACTTGCAGCAGCAAGTCATTCAATGACAATATCTTTTTCTTAAACTTCAAGAGTCCCTTGAATTCGTCGAGTACTTTGTAGGCTTCAAGTTGCCAAGCACAGAAGCAAGTGACGCCATATTTCCCATCATGCAGGCAAGCATGGCCTGGGATCAGTGGTTTCCAAACTTCTGCAAAAGTTGAATGAATGATGGATAACTCTTCCTCAATGTCCATACATAAAGATGGGATCAAAAGCGCCGAAGATTTGGCAGTTGCTCCACATTTCCTCTTGTCGCCATTACCTGCATTGTTACATGTAGCTAGAATCACAGAGTGCAGTGCCGATTTCAATTCACCACTCAGTGACATTTTCAAGTGAATCTCGGAGTCGGTCGGATGCAGTGACATCAGGTCCAGTCCAGGGGTTTCATCAGCAGCAGCAGCTGCACTTGAAGCACTCGGGGCAGCCGACATGCTGAACGAATCAGTCAGTCTGTCTCAGATTATTATTGTTGTCCAACGTGGGGACAACAATGATACTGAGTCTGAACTGACTCAGGAAAAAACAGTAACACTGAGTTTCAATGAATCCTGAGTCATTGAAAATCAAGAAATTGATCTTTAAAATGCATGAAAAGAAGATCTATTTTGATCTGAATGAAATCATGCTGAGTCTGATGCTTCACTATATATTATTCTATGTATCTACTATTAGATTCACTAATAACAATGATCTGCCATATCATTATCATTTGAAGACTGCGAAATAAATCTTGTCATTGTCAGCCTGAACCTGCAGCCTGAGCGAGCACTTCCCTGAAGAGGTGACACACCAATGAATGACAGATCAATCAATGAATCAGACCGAAACAAATCCTGCAATGAGAACATTCACAGACTCGACATCAGTACCAAACAACAAGTGCCTGGCTTCAAACCAAGTGAATCGCAGCTACTGACATGAGTCATGACACGATGGGTCAAGTACAGTGTGCCAGTGGCCAGTCAGGCAGAGTCTGACAGTTGTGTGGGGATCGATACTAATCAAAATGATAGTTATAATTAATTATAATAAACCTTCTTGATTTACAAAGTTAACAGTTAGTTACTACTGAACCATGCAACTGACTGAATTGAATGAATGGTCTGTTGAGTTCAACTGCCTGTCAGCCAGCCAGTCTTTTTTGCTCGGCCAGTCGAGTCCTGTTCATTCTGACGACCAATGTGATACAAGCATGGACTGCACACCGGTCAGTCATCCAGGATCCTTAACGACAATTGACAAAGTCAAAGGTAAGCATTGATTGATGTGAATTAGTTATTGTTATTGTTGTGAATGAATGAATGGATCAATCGACCATAATGATTTGGATCAATGGTGGTTTCAGTGCCGCTGGACGAGAATATCCAGCATCACAACTCAACCGCTACATTTGCCAAACACAATGTCAGTCAATCGGTAATCAGTCAGTGTTTCAATGAAGACCAAGTAATAATATGTGAAACAAGAATATTCTCACGGCACATTCCCATGAATGATGGCGATTGCTGATATTTTAATGTTTTATAATTCATCGAACCACAAGACCTGGCGATGACAACCGCAGCGCACCGCCTCCTCGGTTCTCTCACTCAGATACTGACTGGGCCAGCATCGACGCTACTGTAGCTACTAATAGTAGATCATTAGGGAGAGACAGTAGTAACTACTGTCTTTCCCTAATGATCATCCGATCCACTTGAGTGGCAATTCCGTCAATGAATGAACTGAAAGTGTCAAACACTCCAAACATGATTAATCAATGACAGAAGAGAAAGGTGAAACAATGTTTCAATTGCAATCAGCATTTAAAGGGTCAAAATTTGAGATTGCCCATTATCATTGAAACAATCATAAGTAGTAGTATACATGTCATGAATAAAGTATTTCCACCATAAAATGACAGCAGATTCAGGTGGATCAAATGCGATGACGCTCGGGCCCACAACATTTTTTGTGTTTGGCAATCCAACTCAAAGGCCACTCGTCGCCTTCCCCAGCAATGTTGCACTGTGATCTTTTTCTAAAACGACCCTGATTCGGCCACTTGCCGTCCTCGTCAAGCACTCTGACAAACCAAGTTTTTGGATCCCGGTCCCCTGGACCAGGATCAAGTTTCATCTGGCCAGCGACAGCAATGCCACACTGTTCACATCTGACGTCGGTCCAGGTGTTGAAAGAATCTCGGAGGCTTCTGGGAACTGGTCTGTCTGCAACAACAGCCTTAGGCACAGCTGCAGCCTTGGCCTTGGGCGGAGCTGCTCCCGGCACTGGTGCTGCTGCAGCCTTGGGTTCTGCTGGTCCTGCAGCCTCTGGCGCTGCAGCTTTGGGTTGTGGCGCTGCTTTGGCCTTGGCTTGGCAGGTGACTAAAATCAATGAATACAAGGGACAGTATTAATAATAAAATACTGAGTTGAGACACTGACTGACTGAGCCTGTGATCAGTCTCCTAGGTCATCGGTCAGGTCGTTAGGGGTTAATTACAGAACATGGTTTGGTCGAAGACAATTCAATTCAAATGACATGAATAATAGTAGAGGTGCCAATTCCTGGCTCATCATCATTGCTTCTTGCCAATATTTTCATCACTTGGCCAAGCAGTCTAATCTATGAATCAATCAATCCGTCTTCACAGGTGAGTCACACAAGCAAATGAATCAATGGGGTATCTAAGAAGTGCGCTGTCACTAGTCAAGAAGTAAGAATATGACATAATGCCATCAATCAAGTTTAATCAATCAAAATTTGTCTGGAACAAGGGACAAAGACTTCCCTTGTCACGTCACGAAACAAACAGCAATGATACACGTCAGTAATTTATGGGTAAAGGCTCAAATGACATATCGGACTAGCTGCAGCTGTCTGTCTTCAGCTAATGATTGGATGTTTTAACTGGGCCCGGTTCATTAATTAATTAAGCATCAAAATTCAAATTAACAGTCAAAAAATGTTCCTTAGCCAGTTGGGCGTCAATAATCCAAAGTATAAAAAGTGCCAATTGCCGCCATGGGAATCAATGAAGGGACTTCCGAAATTCCTTGAGTTAAATTGACAGTGACATAGAGACTACCCCGCAAGGGAATGACCCAGCCATGCCAAAGGCAAATCAGTAAATCAACAAAATTTCAATACTCTTACTTACAGGAACTCAATATGATCCATCTGTCGGCGGGTAACTAACGTTATGAATCAAAACGACTCTACTAGTTGAACCAGTAATTGATTTTGCCAGGCTATCATAATCTTTAGAAAGAAACATTGAATGAGTGAATGACAAAAAATGAAAATGAAACTGAAAGAACAACAGGGCCAGTTGTTACAAATCAAATCATTAAATCGATTCAATTAAACATTGACTAAATGACTTGCTGTACTGTCAGTCCAAAATGAATTCATTCAAAAACACACTGAAATTGGAAGACGTGGTACAATTTCAGCTGGCCCTGGCGGCTGATTGACATTGAAACTGTCGGCTGGACGGGCTGACGACGACGATGCGGCAGCATTTCGTTTCTGAGGGCTCTTCCAGATCCACTTTCGCCCCGGGAGCACATTGACATCTGCGTGGCCAGGACCAGGACTGTCACCTGCAACATCACGTTCAGCAACTGCTGCTGCAGCCACTGCATTCGGGTCACTGGGCGCAACAGGGGCCGAACTTTCAGCAATTGAATCTGCTGGACCAGGCTCAACCAAAAATTCAGCAGCAGGGGCCGAACTTTCAGCAATTGCTGGACCAGGCTCAACCAAAAGTTCAGCAGCAGGGGCCGAACTTTCAGCAATTGAATCTGCTGGACCAGGCTCAACCAAAAGTTCAGCAGCAGGGGCCGAACTTTCAGCAATTGCTGGACCAGGCTCAACCAAAAGTTCAGCAGCAGGGGCCGAACTTTCAGCAATTGAATCTGCTGGACCAGGCTCAACCAAAAGTTCAGCAGCAGGGGCCGAACTTTCAGCAATTGAAGGCCCTGCGTCGTCAGCCTCATTGGGGTCAGTGTGACTCAGACAAGACGAAATAGACAGAATAGAGAGTGGCTAAAGACTGACTGACTGTGTCAGTCAGTCAGTCAGTCATTTGATTCTGATGTCTGTGATAGTTAATTAATAGTATTTAATATCTGACACTTAACTTACAGAATTATTGAACCAATTTTGATAAATAAATAATTATTATTCATAATTGACCAACCATTGATATTTAATTATTCAAGTCTTATTGCGTCAAATAAATTATTGATCGAAAAATATATTATTATATTATATAAGGAACCGATTTAAATATATCTAATAAAATTGTCCATTAATAATAATAATTCAGAGCCAAGTAACTGTAATGAGCCCATCTTGGATGGCCATCATTGCACCGCCTTTGCGACGGCGTGCATTGAAAGCCCGGGCTGCTTTGCGAGTGGCAGGAGCGACCCTCGGCTTCTTCGTCTTCTTTTTTTTATCGGCAATGGGACGACCAGAATCATCCTTGTCATCTTTGTTCTTTTTTGTTTTTTTCTTGTCTGATTCTGCCTTTCTCTTTTTTTGAGCCGCCTGCCATTCAGCCTGATTCTTTCTTTCGACTGCCTTGGCCACTGCGTCAAAATCTCCACGGTCTTCGGCTGGCATGTCAAATAATACCAGCTCATCCAGTACCCCGCCAAAGTCGTCGTCATCCTTGTCCGCGGCCTGAGTGGCTGGCTGAGACTGTTTCTGTTTCTTGTCAACGAGTAGCTCTTGAAGCTGTTTAATGTAAGGCTCGTCGCATTCTGCAGCTGATTCAATGATACTCATAATCAGGTCCTTCACTGGCATCTTCTCAATGATTTTCCGGTCGCCAAATGCGGGAGGCATATTGAATTTTTCGTGAATCATCTTCAAATCAGTGCTCGGCAACTGATTAACCCGCGATGGTTCCCGCAAAAAATGTTTCAGCAATGACTCAGTCTCATTACGCTGGCATTCCAAGACAATCTGAGAGTCAGAGACGACAACGTCATATGACACAACTTGCCAGTTCTCAGGATAATGAAAGTAGTGAAACTCCACTGCAGCAAATTCGTCGCTGGCCAAGCAATAGAAGTCCGAATCTGAACCTGGCTGATCCGTCAATTGCGTCAGTGGCCACAGCAAAGCTGCCCAAGTCTGATTGCCCAGGCAAAGTCCCATGAATCCAGTTCTGGTGTCCCGCAAAACAGTCATGCTCACAGCCAATTGAGCAAACTTTCCATGACAGGTTCTGACATGGGCCTTGCCCAAATTTTCACTGAAATAGTGCCGGAAAAAATTCCATGCAGCTGCGCCACTTTGCAGCGTTGTGTCACTGACAGTCCGCCAGGTTTTCCGAGACATGATGTCACCCCAGTGCTCCGGAAGTTTGTGAGCTGCAGCTAAATATCGCCTCAGTTTCAAGAATCAACCCAGTTGGTCAGGGCATGTCATTGTGATTTTCAAAAAATAAATAAATTAAATTGACAATAATAATTTGAAAGACTCGGACCACAATCTTGCTGTAGCAGTAAATATCAATAACAAGTGGCTTTTTATTCATCAAGCCCTGGCCATGGTGAGAAGGCCTGTTGACATTCAGTGTCTTGAATTTCTCGCAGAACACTTCCTTTGAGACACGTGCTTTTTGATCAATGCCCCGGGAGTCTAAGATGCGACTCTGACACAAACAATTTTGCATCTCCGTATTTGTCATACGCCTGTTCTTCAATGCCTTGTTGGCAACACGAAGCACACCATGCGAGTCTTCAACGATCTTGGAATCGGGCAAAACATCTAGCATGCCAGACAGGAAGTGAATGCCTCCTGGCGATCTGTGATGAAAATTTGCCTCTTCAAAGGCCATGAACATCACCCGTACACATGGATCGACCAAAATGGTCAAGTCTTCCAGCAAGTCGATCTTTTCTCTCTTCACATGAGCCACTGCTGCGCGCTGCTCTTCCAACAGGAGTAGCCACTGCCAGTCCTGACGTAGCATCCTGGCTGCTGCCTGACACGGAATTCGGCACGAAAGTAACAGTAGTCAGCACTAGACTACTTGGGCAACGCAGATCCACTAAGGATTTGCTTTGTCCAAGTCTTAGTGTGTTGCTATAAGAAAGAATAGTAGTTACTGAGATGAATCAAGCACACAGTTGGCCCAACTTGGTTACCTGGGCTGATACTCAAGTCAATTAATGGAAGGGAGTCTGAACTTTGAGACTGAGCTTTGATTGGTTTTATTAATTATATCATTGAAAAGAAATTGAAATTCAAAGCTCAGCCTCGAAGTTCAGTCTCCCTTCCGACTCTAACTCAGTGGTTCAGTCAGTGCAGTAATTGACCTGGCCTGACTTTCGGTTTCACAGTCGCCCAATATTGCAGCATAACAGTCAGGAGGGGCAGAATACTGCTTTGCAAGTGACCAAGACCGATGCCGCAGTATTTGAGATACGAGTTTGAACAGCTTCGGCCCAGTGTCATGGAATTTGCTCAGTTCTGGATCACTGAAAAGCCTCGTGACTTCCTCAAGCTTGTCAGTCAACACAGCGGCAGTTCCCAGCAAGTGACTGTCTGACGCCCAAGACTTCTGATAACCAATCGTTTGTCTGATTGTTTGCTGGGCATTTTTGACATTTTTGACAGTTGTTGAATACCACGTCCAAGTCGGTCTGGTTGCAGCAGCGATCATGTGACATGTGTGCAGCAGCCTGTCCGTCATGATGAAGTATGCCAACTTCATTCCTCCACCGAGTTGTTCCTTCATTCGGCTGAACTCAGACCTCAAACTCTCCTTTGTGCCAGCTGATTTTCGAGATGCGTGGGCTTTGGACTGACCTTTCAAATTCTGCAGTTCTCGTTTATTGAAAGTTTCATCCAGTTTGGTTGCTTCATCGCCCAGCCAGTGCTTCACAATCATCCGAAAGGCCCTGAACTCCCGAGCCTGCTCCTCATAAGACTGATTCCACGAAAACCACCGTGACAACTTTGGCAAAGTCCCCTTTGTCCGAAACCCAGGGAGGCCACAAACCGCGTCGAACACATCCTGGAGCGATGTGTGGTGATCAAGTCCAAGATCTGATCTGAAGAGATTGATCTGCTCCTGGAAAGGAGGGTAATAAGGATTTTGCAAACTGATGAAATAATCCATCATCCGCTTCTTTTCCTCACTGTACCCTCCACTCCCAAAAGGGCGATACTGAAGAGCCCACAAATAAGACGAATGAAGTTGGGCTGACAAAAATGATGGCCCTGCGTCGCCCAAGGCTAACTTGATGTCATTGACAGCCCTGTGAAAAATATCCCACCGGACATGAATCAGCCGCTGCAACTTGAAAATTGAAAACCTCAGTCAGTGAGCTCTGTCTTGACTTGACTGGAAACCATTAAATTTAGTTATTTAATTAAATATATTAAATTAAATCATGTAAAATGTAATAATAAATAATAAATGTCTAATTAAATTATATTAGAAGTGATTGAATTGAAATGCCTGACCTGACAATTGACGACATTCGATGAATCAAAAAAATGTACTACTATAGTTGAAAAGACACGCAGCACCAGCACAGCCTGGACTACCCTGGTCCAATTGCAGGACCAAGAAAGGCAGAGTGGACCACCAATTTGGAGAGTCAGGGAGGCGCCAAGGGGGCTCGTCATCAGCATCAGCGATCTCATGATTGCGAGGGACAGTGACAGGTGCAGCCTGCTCAAACCGTACCCTGATTCTGCCATCTGCGAATCTCCACAATTCCCTTCTCTGATTTGGCTCAATGGGTTGGAGCATCACTCCTGCTGGACATTTGAAAAAATCCAGGTTCTTCACCCGTCCTTTTGTTGCCAGATTCAATTGGTGCGAAATCGCCTGCAATTGCCGTAATGACGACAGTCGTACCAGTTTTCGCTCCTGCCGCTGGAGAGAGAGCTAATTACTAGTCAGTCAGAGTCCAGAATCAAGTCGACTCAGGCAGACTCAGACAGACAGACAGACTCACTCAAGTCAAATCAAATTGTCAGTCAGTGATGAAATCTGAAAGATTAAGTCCCTTAATTTATTCAATGTAATTGGTACAGTAGAGACAAGCACTGCCAATCAGATCAATTGAGTCACAAACTCTTCAATATAACAAAAACGCAAGCAGACAGTCAATGCAACCAAGTCGACATTGCCAACCAATTGGTTTGCACACACAACGTTAATTAAACCGTTATCACTCAGTATTAAGAATCAAGAGTCAGAGTGAATATCAAAAATCTGATCAATCTACTGTCAATTGATTGATTGACCAAAAATCCATTTTGTTCTTTGCTTCATAGTTATCGCCAGTCAGTCAGTTACTTGTCACATGTAATAGCCCTGAACTGAACAATGACAGTCCTGAGCCAAAGCTTCTACCAAGCTGGTGAGATTCATTTCTTCACGGGCAAGGTGCTTGCCTGGTAATATCACCTGCAAAGATGCAAAGGCTGCAGTCTGATTCTCTCTCGACCAAATAATTGAAAGCAAGACATTCTTCCCTCCAGCATGAGTCGAAGCATCGCTGACAACGTTGAACTGGTAAGCGCCAACCAGGCTCAAGTTCAATTGAGATTCATAAAGTGCAGTAGCCTTACGATGCCAATAGTTGACCATCTTGTCAGTGGCGCCGCCACTGTCAGTGATAGCGGAATTCTGCTGCATTCTCACGGAGTCGTGTGCAGAGACCTGATAATTGATTCCAGACTGCAATGTCTCCCAAATGGCTTCGACCGTCATGGTCACCCGCTGCGTTTTGCCACTGACCTCCTTGTCATCATATTTCCAACTTCTGGCAGGAGCAACTCTTTCTGTGTTGTGTGCTGGGCAGTATACACAGGCCACAAACACTTCAAGGCGCTGAGACAATAAAGTAACCACAGCACGGCAAAGACTTTGCAAGAGTGTCAGAATCGGTCCCCTTTTGGCCCATGAATCCTTTTTGTTTTGGCGTCTGAATTTCAGTGCTTTCAATCCAAACATGAGGACGTCCCTGAGTAAAGGTTCTGGTCTCGAATCAAGTGGGGCAGTTAGGATGTCAGCTTCATGCAGTTCTTGCCACATTTTTGCAAATGCCTCTCTACAACGGCCTTCGTATCTTTTCACTGACTCAAGCAAATTGACACCAACACACCCAAATGCGTCAACAGGCAGATCTGGCATCACCCCGTTCATGGCCAATACAAACAAAGCCTCATTTCCTTGGGCGTGTAAGTGTGGGCCAAGTTCTGATGAGACGGCTCTGTCACAGATCTTCAAAAGCCACTGGGTCATCTTATCGACCATGGTTTCATTTCTGCAACTCTGCTGAGTGTAAACGAAAAGAAATGCTAGCAGGCCCTTTGTTGATGCCAGCGATGATTCTGAAATTGAGTCTTGCTCTGAGTCTCTCAATGTGAAAACAACGTCAGGGTCATCGTTGTCAAACATTTCAGACTTAACTACAAGATCTTTCACAAATCTGCACCACTTGTTGAGTTGACGCTTGTCACCATAGTCCCTGAAGACGTCATGGGTGTAGTTCAAGCACCAATGAAAAGAGAGTTTATTGTCGTCACTCTGTCGTTGATAACAACTTTTCGACAAGAAGGCCGAATCCTGGTCCACTGTCAGTCGATTCAGGTTATCATTATTGCTGTCTTGCAGTGGCAGCAATGGCACGGGAGTTCCTGGAGCTGCGGAAAAGGCTTCCAAGTCCTCCGAAACAACAATGTCGTCCATCTTAGCAGACGGGCCTGGTGACCTGGGTCGAATCACTCAAATTAATTGAATGCATTGAATGGATGTGAACCTAAGTTGAGGAATGAATGAATGAATGAGTCAAAACCAACCCTGAATGAATACGTCTTGATCAGCTTTGTCAAATTGTCAATTGTAACATCGATAGTAATCTTCGACTCTAATTTAATAGTCTTTTGACTTGCTGTTTACAGTATGAATCATAGTAATGATAAATAAACATATTTAAAATATAATATGGAAACTATTCGATACTCACATAAAACAGATTTATACATGTCCTTTCAAAATACATTGTAATCAAATGATAATCTGATAAGTAAAAAAAACATTCTTGGGCCAAGGCACTTCCAATCTGAGCCAGCCAAATCAAAGCACAGGCAGCACTTGGTAGTAACAAGGGTGATGCACCATGCACTGCACTGCACCACAAATAATAATATCCCTGCCAAAATGAATCCACATCATGTCAAGTCATATGATGCTTGGAATGATGAATCGTCAACAAAGACTGTGTGACTACAAAAAAGTTATTACTGCATTTGTTTGATTCGGTGAATCATCTGATTCTGGGGGATTGTTTGCCATCGTCGTGAAAAAACCTGATGAGTTGAGTTGAGGCTACTCTGCAGTGCAGAGAAGTGTTCAACATGACAAAGGCAGTGACCAATGAATGAAGATCAAAATGGGTTCAGTCTAACTAATTAATTCCCATAAATATCAATCAAGTGCCTCATCAATTGACATGGGGAGTCTGCCTGGGTGAATCATCCCCAACGACTGGGGGATGTTTCGCCAACTGACAGAGTAGCAGCCTAATCACAGCTTGAGAGTGGAATTGGCAGCAATTGGGATGGAAAGTTCAAACCTAACTTGTCTCTTCAAATGGCGCTTGTGATCGTTTGAATTGTCAATTGTACAGTCCTGATAAATATATATATATATATATATATATTGATTCATACTCATATGGAACCCTGATGGTCATCATAAGCTAGTCACACACACATTCACACATGGCATGGCATTCCTTGCGATTGGATTGAACTAGACATTTATTTATAGACAAAAAACACTCACGCAGTTGGAATCATCACATCGGATTAGAGTCTGTCTGAGTCCTAATTGTCCCGACCAATCATGACCACATCAGATCAGTTGGGAGAAATGTTTTCGCTCACGATCATAATGATTCTGATTCTACCAACTCGAGTTTGCTGCCCTGGCTTCGCAGCCTGCTGCCTTGGACGGCACAACAAAATCACTGACCAATGACATCATGACTTTCTCACATTCTATGCTGTAATCTTTTCAAACTCATAGCTGCCATTGACATCAGTTCTAAAGAATAATTGCAGTCACAGTCTGTGGCCCTGACCAGTCTCTGTCAAACATCCAGGCCTGTCAAGGTCTCTCACTCAACTCTTACTGACTGTGAGACCCAATTATTAATCAATTGCGAATGGATCTGAATCAAAGATGTCTGAGACTGCAGTGCTGCAGGTTGGTCGTCCCAATGACTCGATGAATCACTTTAATCTGCACAGTCTCACAGTGTCACGATTAGTTAAGCCCATTTTCTTGCCGCATAAATCTATCACAGTGGTCAATGTTCAACCACACTGCCCTGGATGCTAATTTCAAATTTAATAGGTCTCAGTCCAAACATGCATCATAAACAGCTGAAGGAGTATCTGTGAAATGAAATGACTGAGCAGTACCAGGTGCGCTCACTGCGGCATCACATCCATGAATGATTCAGCAATGGGATCAATAAATCAATAAACTAATTAAATAATTGTCGAATATCATAAAGACCAGTGGACTGACTAACTCACAACTCGTGTGTCGAGTCAATAGACACATCCAGTCTCGAATTCCAGAAAGCGACGAATGACCACCACGACCACCATTAGTGTCATAACAACAAGGGTCATTCCAGCACAGTCACAACATCGGTGCTTCATGACAACAAGGGTCATTCCAGCACAACATCTGGCAGTACAATGACTCAATCAAATGACAAATAGTACCAGTCCTCTCTGACTGACCGGTTGGCGCAGCCGATCTCTGAGTGACTGGCCTGAATCCTGCAATATCACAAAATTTGTGTGTTTGAAGAATCAATGACAATGCCAGTGTTATTATATCTTTAATTTAAGTCAAGTTTCACTAAATAAATTTCAAATTCAAAAATATAATTATAATCAAATTTCAGTTCATTCATTCATAATCAGAAATTGATTCTAATTTCAATTTGAAGGATGCAAGGGAATGGAATCAATGGTCACAGAGCCACTAGATTATTCAGCGTCAGAGTGAGCGATTAAAGCCGTAAAAAGACTGTCCGAAGGCCAGCGGACACATTGCACATCGCTCCACTGTTACGTGGCCACGCCGTCAGACAGAATGCAGGGCCAATCAGCGGTCACTCTTCAAGCCAAATAATCCAGGGCTCAAATCTTAAATCCAATTCAGTCTACCAGTTCCACTGTTATTGCAGTAATGAGATATTTATAATATAAATATCTCATTCCAATGATATTGATAAGTCACACAATTCAAATAATATGTTAAACTGTTATTAATTAATCTCATCATTAGTTTAAATCAGTGGTCAGGCCAGGCTCAGGCACAATATTACTGCTGCTGCTGACCGAAAAAGGTTTTAATTACTGCCTCACCAAACTCACTTGTGTAAGCTTGACTCTGGGAAAGCTGGTGCTTGCGTCCAGTAAACGCCCCAGAATCATCCCGAGTCACCAATGCGGAATTGTCATCGTCATTTTCAATGTAAGGCTTGCTCCGAGTCAAAGACATGATTTTGCTTGACGGGCTCAGAATCTGCAATGGTTTGCAAGTCTCTCCACCAAAGGCGCCATGATATGTCACTATTCTGTATGACCTGCAAAATGTCAGTACGCAATTCATCACAGTCATTTGTGGCATGCAGGAGTTCATTGGCTGTTCCAGTGTAGGAACATTGCCAATAATGGCACTGACAAGGAACAACAATGCACTGACAGCTGCAAGGCCATTTCCAATCTGGACAAACAAACGATTTGTATCGCCATGGAATCCATTGGACAAATTTCGCAAACTCTGAGCACGACACAGCACAACAAAACTGGAGCACACTGTCCCAAACCAATTCAACGACCCTGGTTTTGTCCCACAGAGAGCCGCCAGAAAAAGCCGCAAACCTCTTCGTGACAAAGCGTCATGAGCAGGGGTGTAAACGACGTCGAAGCTCATGCCGTCAAGCCCACATCTAATTGCAGCTTTGGAAAGTTCACCATTTCCTGAAAAGTACTCAATGTAATCCAAATTGCTACTACCCAAGTGTCTATTGTGCAATGAGCGATGTACTATCGCCATGAGCATGTCAACAACTTCCATTTCTGGCCCTGGTCCTTCCAGCATCCAACCAGGAAACGTCTTCTGAAGCATTGGCTTCCATGCTTTCGCACAGCTTGAATCAAAGACCGCTGCATCATAAGCAAAGAAACGGTCGAGTTGAGTTTTCACTGCGTCCAAGTAGGTTCTGTCGCAATTTGGACAGTTCAGTGGAAATTGGTCCCAGTCAACAATGCAAGAAGTGCTCAAGTCAATAGCCGAACTACTTTGGATGAACTTTGCATTGACAAAGTCGTCTGCTTGGAAAGGCACCATCCGCTCAGGACCAGCAGCCATTGCACAAAACAATCACTGAATAAGCAAATCAAGAATATTTTGATGCTGTCAAAAATTAATTATGTCATTGAATCATTGGTGTTTCATGGCCCAGGCATCTGCTAGTCTAGACCATGTGTTTCCTTCTGGCAGTTGTGAACAGAATCTCAGAACATCAAATCAATCCAATGTAACAAAACAATTTATTAAAATAATGATCGGTCTGTTTCCATCTCGTTTGTTACTCAGTGAGGGCCTATAATTCCATTGCAGTGGATATGTGGAGTGTACAGGTCATATTTAATAGTGCGCATAGTGATCATGTGTGTAAAACGGGCAGGGTTTTAAGAATTCTCAGGATCCTCTGAAGGAAAAAATAGGGGATAGTTAAGTTAAGCAATTTAATTTGTTCCACGCAATGTTTAACATCTGAGTTTGAGTCTTTGGGCGGCCTGGTAGCGCTCCTTTTTTTTCAGTTACATTTGAGGGTTTAGTAAGGTTGATTCATTGCAGCATTCAATGTTTAAAAACATCATTAACATCCGAGTCTGGGCCTTTGGGCAACGCGGCAGTGCTACCCCTTTGAACATTTGAGGGTTTTGGATTTAGGATTCATTGCTTCTTTCCACTCTTAAATAATACTTAAATAAAATGTTGTATTTTCACCCCCTGACTGTAGGCCTTCGGGCGACGCGGTAGCGCTGCCCTTTTTTAAAATTTAAACTTGAGAGTTTAGGGTTTAGGGTTTAGGGTTTAGGGTTTATTTTTAATTTAAGTTTAGGGTGTAGGGGTTAAGGTATGAATTAATTTAGGGTTTCATAAGTAAAGTTTAAGTCTAATCAGAGGATGGTAGTGAAATTGAATTTAAAAAGTCCACCGCAGGCGGGACTTTTTTTTTCAAATTTCAAATGGCCGCCGCAGGCGGGAAAATTTTTTTCAAACTTCAATTCAATTCGATCTAAACTAAAGTTCAGAAGCCCGCCGCAGGCGGGAAATTCCGAGCCCCCCGCAGGCGGGATTTTTTTTTTCAAACTCCATTCAATCCTTACTAATAATTAATAGAGTCGGGGAAATTCCGAGCCCGCCGCAGGCGGGAAAATTTTTTTCAAAATAGATAGCCGAAAGTCCAAGCCCGCCGCAGGCGGGATTTTTTTTTTCAAAACTAACTCCAAGAGCGCGCCACAGGCGGAAAAAATTGACTGATCTTTCACAAATTTGTATCTTATTTTTTCTCATTTTTTCTCATTTTTTCTCATCACATGTTTTGGTCAAAGTTGTTGAGAATCAAAATGAGAAAAAATGAGAAAAAATGAGAAAAAATGAAAAAAAATGAGAAAAAATAAGATAATGTTGTCATAAAATGGGATGGGTCTTTATCATATTTTTTCTCATTTTTTCCTTGTGATTGTTCTCATTTTTTCTCATTTTTTCTCATTTGTTCTTGTTTCTGCCTCATTCATTCTCAATATTTGTCGATTTTGACTTATTTTTTCTCATGTCTTTGTGGTTATCTTATTTTTTCTCATTTTGTCTCATTTAGCCAAATTTTAACTTAATTTGCTGCAAAATAAGTTCAAAGTCAAATCAAATAGTATTTAAAACTCTTTGAGGGTCGACCAAAAATGCTTCCTCCCTGCAAAATTTTGCAACCAAATTTCAACTGGTGAAGGTTGAAACTTGACAAATCCCTTGAAAATTTTGTGGTTGCCTGGTGTCTGTGTCAGCCTGCCAAGGCAAAGTCAAAGTGTGGCAAATCTGTGGAAAATTGGTGGCAACATGTTGCTTTGAAGTTGAATTCAACCAATCAATGAATCTTCTGCAAAATCTATCTTGTGAAAATTTTCAGTTGGGTTCCTAAGCTTGGCAAATTGTTGACTAAAGTTAAAGTTTCAGCCAAACAATGCAAGAGTCAAGTCAAGTTGTGGCAAATCTCTGCACTATCCGATAGGCCCTCAGAATTTACCAAAATGCTGCATGGAATTAATTTGATCGTAGCAAAGAATTACGTGCCGTCATTTTTCCGTGACGTCGCAGCCTGAGGATTGCCTCATTAAAGCAATCCTCAGGCTGCGACGTCACGGAAGGAATAGTGGAGAAGGGTGTAAATGACTTGGTCATACCTGAATTGAATTGAACCAAAATTCCTTTCCTGGGGCGAGTCTCAGGTTTGGCGCCAAAATGTCCACTCAAGATTGCCAGAATCATCCCATGACATGATGATTGCTTTGTGACTGTCAGTAGCAAATTGCGTTGTTGTGATCACCTCACTGCAATTGAAAATTGGACAATTGAGGAGCTGCATTTTTTGTCCTGCAGGCCTCAGGAGTTCCTTTGGTCAATGCAATTCCTTAATATAAGAATCAACCAGTCCCATTCACACAAAAACTCTGAAGAACAGCAGTATCTAAATTTCTCCATGGCCAAAATGGCAACTGCACTGGACTTCAGTCAGTCAAAAGTTATTGACGGGTGCTGGTCAAGACATCGCCAAAACACTGCCATAGGTGATTCTTTGACATCCCAGGTCAAACATCACAACTGACTGTGTCTCATTGGCACTACTGTGGCATAGTAACCAGACCAATTCGACCAATGTAAAAAAAAATAAACTGTTCCGTTGTCTCACTCTAGCACTCACCTCATTTAGAATCAGGTGTATCTGTTACAACTGAATTGAATCGTTTGAGGGCTTATTTCATACAGCTGATCTATCTTGCAATAAAGCTGACGAGAATTAGATTTCAATGTAATATATGTAAATTAATATATGTAAATGTACTCCTAACCACCTCAATTTGTCAATCTGTCAAACTTGGTCACTTGGCCTTCCAAGCTTTCGATATCAATCTGACTACTATGGCCTCTCAAATCACAATGTCAGGAATCTCACTGTTTGGAGTCGGCTGCTCAGCATCAAATGTCATCTCAGACTCTTCTTCCAACTGCTCAATTGTTGGAACATGGTCTTTGCATTTCATTGGGCACCATCCTGGAGACTTGTTGCAACGGCTCCAACACTCCCGGATGCAGGAATCATGAAAGACATGTCCACACTGCATTGCATTGAGATTCTCAGTAAGAGGAATCATCGGCTGTTGGCAGATAGCACATGGTTCACTGATTGGCTGCGCTTCAGGTGGGGCAGCATCGGCTGCAGCTGTGGCAGCATTGGCTTCAGCAGCTTGGTTGTTCAGCTCCTCCACAGAGTTCTGACAAGTGGTCATGACATGATGCGACTGGTGAGGTGCAAGGAACTGACTGAATATCAAATCAAATTTTCACAACAATCTCTATATGGTTAGTGTCTAGCATTCGTACTCTGTCATTGTCTAGACTAGAATCAGAATAGTTGTTACAAATCAAGGGGAGATTCGACCAAAATTAGAGGTAAGTAATTAGTATCCAAAGTTTTGACTCAACTTCCGGATTCCGTGATCCACTTGGTCCTCTTCCAAATCAGCTTCAATCTCAGCATCATTTGCTGCGCCAACGGCCAGGGGAATTTCAGGGGTCGGCCCAGCAGCCACATCAGGGTTTGATTCATTGGAATTTCCCGATGCAACAGGGGGCTGGGGCATCTCCGATGCAACAGGGGGCATCCCCGATGATGCAGCAGGGGGAATCTGCCATGCAACAGGGGGCATCTGCGATGCAACAGGGGGCACCGCCGATGCTGCAGTGGGCGAGGGAACAGGCACCCTTGGTGTCGGCCCTGGGCCTGCCTTGGCAAAGGGTACAGCAGCAGGCGTGGGCACAGCAGCTGCCTTGGCCACTGGGGCAATGCCATTGGCCGGAATTGAAGGGACAGCAGCAGGAAGTGCCACTGGCTGCAGGAGCTCAGGCAATAATTGCTGATGGCCTGCCACTCCAGTGGCAGTGGCCTTGGCCGTAGCCTTGGGTTTTTTCTTCCTACTTGCTTCAACCTCATCGATCCACTTTTGATCGAAGCCCCATTGGTCAACACGGACTTGCACCAAGTCATCGGTCAATTCAGTCTCTGCCTTCAGCTCCTTGATTTGGGTTTGAAAAGCTGGACCAGCAGTTGACACCAACTGTCGGTGGCGCACCAAAAGTTTTGTGTTCAACTCACTGTACTGCGCCCCCACACACTGCAAACTTGCAATTGTCACCGTAGGTCTCTGGCGGGTGACAAGCCACAGAACGCGCATCAATCCGCTTTCGGTCAGTGACGAAAGACAGGTGGCATTGAGTTCACCATCACATGCTTCAATGGCTTGCGCAAGGCGTACCTGACATCAGGGAAGCTGTATGAACATGACATGAAAATACATCCAATACAAGCACATAACAAATGAATACTACGCGATGGACTCTGCTACTACTCAAATAGATATGTTAATTAATTGCAATATAAGTTTGTGAATTTATAAAATAGCTTGAATATTCAAACCTGGGCATAGATTGACATTGACACGTGAACTTGCACTCTGTCTAAGAGTGAGATGGTGCGACCAGTCAGTCAGTGTCACAGACACTGACTACCTCCCATTACAATAATAACTAGACACTGGTGATACTCAAGTGTGTAAAATTTTAGAACACTGGCAAGGCATTGATAGTCAATAACAATTACTTGCAACGACTGATAATCCTACAAAAAGTAAATATAAAATACTTTGTACAATAACAATGTTAATGAAACATATTTTCAAAATTGCAGCATTCAGTCATCAATCTACTATTGAATTGCAAAGGCTCATATTGAATTGCAAAGGCTCACAAACAGTGTCTTGTATTAATTAATTAATTGTTATTATATTATTACATCATTTGAAATGAGTTATAAATCCAATCTAATCAGACTGACCTCTCACTCTCCACAAAACCATCACAGTATGGCTGGTAAATCGAATGCCTGGCCTTTGGCAGTCCACCCAAGTGCTTGATACATCGCGGTATCGGCATGGAATCCTTCTGAGCCTGGAACAAAGTTCGACGAGCTTGCATCACTCCCGCCACAGCCTCCTCAATTGTGTCTCCCACAATTGAGAGAGCAAAACCCTGAGACACATTGGGCTTGGACGACTGATTGGGCTGCAAACTTGGGCACACTGGCTTGGATGGCGGCGCCTTGGTCCGTACAGAACCCATTGGACCCATTGCTGGATCTGAGGGCCCTGGCCCTGATTCATCTTCTTCGGTAGCAGCCAGAGCATCTTCCACGACTTCATTAGCACCATCATCAATCTTCATGCACTTCTTCAAGCACTCCGATGTGGAACTGACCAGGATTCCCAGGATGATGATGATGATGATTCATACTTGCTTGCATCATGGATGTGGCCAGCATTGGATTTGCACCCATCATTGAAGCCATTGGATTCATTGCCATCATTGGAAGCATTCCCTGACCGCCCATCATGCCGCCCATCAGCATTGGGTTCATCTGACCATTGACATTGGTCGAAAGACGGGCCTTCTTAATGTGAGGCTGCATTGCCATCCTGACTCACAGCTTCAAGCCTCCTGGGACGATTGCCGCTTGTGATTGATTTCGAATGTGGCTAACCAACTGCGGAATCAATTTTAATTTGTTTTGAGCCGTGAAATTCGAACCAATCACAGATAAATGACAAACACATCAAAGTCTGAGTCTGTCAATGATACTTTCAATAATAATGAAGTTGAATCTGCAAGCTCACAATAACGCACTGACATGATAATGAATTTACAGTGACAAAGTTTCTTCAGTTCACTGTGAGTCTGTTTGAAACTGGCAATTGGCAATGTAAGTGTAATTGAACTAACTGTCAATTCCAAGCATATCAATCAAGCGGTCACACTGCCAGCGGCAAAGCTCAGCTTCATATTTCCCACATTGCTGTTGCTTGTCATTTAATTAGATTTTAAATTTGAACTGACTGAGTTCTTTGAGATTATTTTTTACGTGCTGTAGGTAACTAGACAGACAATTTGAGACAATGCTACTGTCGAACATTTATTTATACATTACAATTATTTCAGTCCATTGCACTCATTGAGAACAACAATATGAGTCAATTTGATTGATAATTCAATAAATGAAAACAAAATTCTCAATCAAAATGTCGAAT